>NC_080042.1:63150203-63424776 GCF_012489685.1 Lotus japonicus
GAGACTTAGTGAAGAAGTTGATAATTGGGATGGGATTAAAGTCCATCTAAATCTACTAGCTATGGTATACCCAATTCCCTTCTAATACAACGTTAGAAGCAGAATTCAATGTGGAAAGATCATAGTTAGAGATTGGAGCATTTGTATTTATCTTCCCAAGGTATGTGCTCAGACCTGCAAGTGATGGCTAGGTTGAAGTATATCTTCTTAATGGTTCTTTGAAAAATTGCAAATGCAGGTTCAAGATTAAAAAGATCACCTATGTGAGCATGAAGTTTTGCCGCTTCAAGAAGCTTGAACTTGGCTTCCTATATGCTTATTAATGGATAAGGACACATGGCTTGTAAAGTGTCAAGTATGAATAGTAGAGTGTTGTAGAAACATATGTGTACGATATCTTCAGATATTCAAATGGGTTGACGGGCTCAATCGTTATGATACCCCGATTCTCGAGTATTTGGAATGTGTATTTGTACTAAGATGAAAATTCAATCGCAAGACATTTTCATTTATGCATTTGTTTGATTGTTATATCTGTGTGTTATACACTTGTATATATTATTGTATATATACTGAGTAGATCAAGGATTACACTAAAATGGGGGGGATTTGTTGGTGATTTTAGTATCATCAATGGATTTTAGTAGTAATGTGATTTATTGAAGGCTGATGCAATTATGCGTTAAGCTCGGAAACGAGTTAGGGTAGTGCGAAGCGCACGCTTGTTGAGCCAACGCATAATTGACCGTGATTAGATTGCGGGGTTCCAAGGGGCGGAGCCCCGGGCGGGGTGCGGGGCAGCGCCCCGTTCGAAATTTTTTGAAAAGGAATTCGGTTTTATTAACCGTTTTTTCAATTCCTGAAACAAACTCCTTATAAAGGAGTTATTTGGACCTCAGTTCAGATATAGAAAACAGAAACCAAAAATACGTTCTACATTCTTGATCTGTTCTTCATTTGCCTGAAGCAGATTGATCTTCAGAATTATCCCAACAAGGATTTCGTGAACCCAGGCAAGAATAAGGTCGAAATACTTTGTTCGGAAAGTGTTCAACACGATTCTTCGAAGTTATCCAGGATTATCATACCCAATATCTAACACGACCTACATAACAAAACATCAAATTTTGGTGCATCCGTCTAGCTTTTGTCCAATGGTAAACGAAGGAGGTGAAGTGGCTCTGATGTGGTTCGTTTGATGACATGAATTTCCATGTCTGCATCATGTAATTTTTATTCATGTGATAAAATTTCATCTCATTATTCACTCATTTTAAAAAGATAATAACATTCTTTAACCTTCATCTTATACCCTCCCTCCACACACATGCTTCTACTTCCTCCGAGAACACAAACTTCTTTGCCAAACCCTTATAAGATTCAGCCACCTTCTCTATCATTTACTTCTTCGTCTAATCACATCGAGAAAACCCCTCTCCACTCGCTCATACTCGTTTCTTCTTCTTCAACCTTCCACCATGACCCACCATAAACCCATTCCAAGTCACACCCTGTAAAATCCGGATAATTTATGCGATTAATTAATTAATTATTTATCAACCTAATGACGATAAGCGCTATTAAACTTAAGTTAATATGTTATTTGTACCTTGTGTGTTTTATATAAATGAATGTATTATTAGTATTATTATTATTTTCTAATATTTTAAAAGAAAAGAAAAAGAAAAAGGAATTGAAGTTAAAAGATTGAAAAACAAAATATGAAGTTGAAGAAAAGAATAAGAGTCACGTAAGTGACTTAAATAGAAAAAGAAGAAGAAAGTAAACTTGAAGAAAGAGTTTACACATATACTAATATGTTACTTAATAATAGTGTTCTTGTTGACTCTTTGTTCCTTAATCACTTAAACTTGCTCAAAATGATCTTAAATTATGTTATAGAGTTCCTTATAATTTTTAGGATGATGATTCATCTTCCTAATATTTTTATCTTAACTCTATGAGTTAAATTCTACACTACTAAAATTAATTTGTACCAACTTTCACCTCTTGAGATATGTGGCAGACCCACATTTGTCAAAGTATCCTACGGCCTTTCTCTCCTTGTCTCTGTCTAAGCTTCACCCACCTCATGCTTATTTTCATGGTGGATTTCTTTCAAACACACCACATGCTTCTTGCATGTATTGCACCTCATGCTTATGTTTTCCACATCCTCCTTCCTTCAAAGATGACGTGCCACTTTCTGGTTACCTTCCTTCGCTTTTAAGAAATGAAATTCATGCCTATATAAGGCAGCTACGTGAAAGCTTGAGGAACATACAGATAATACTATATTCTCACACCATATCCACATTATATAGCATTAGCTATTTAAGTGAGTTAGTTCTTGGTAAAAATTTCTTGAGTCTTGGGGAGCGAAAGCTAGGATCTTGAAGCTTAGCATTTTTTTTGAAGCGATTAATTTTCTAAGGATATAAAGTGCGATAATGCGTTCGTGTCGAAGCTAAAGAATGAAAGGAAAGCTAGTCGGTGCGAGGAGCGATGACGTGATTGGATCGAAGTTGCAACTTAGGAAAGAAAGTGGCTAAGGTAAGGGTAACTCAGTATAGAGTGTCTTTGAGTCTTGCATGCTTTTATCGCACTGCATGCGTTTGAGATGAATGTGTTTAATTTGATTGGCAATTAATTGAAATATTGGTATGCTTGCTATGTTGTATACTTGCTTATTTGGAATGCTTTCTGAGACTTGTGCCAAATGTTTTCTGAGGCTAAGGTCGTTGTTAAACAATAGAGGCATGCGTCTCCGTTTTCTGGGGCTTCGGCCATTGATTATTGTTGAAATTATGAATAACATGTGGTTATTCTGAGTTGATTATTGGTTTGGAAATTGTCGTTGACGGACTTGGCATATAGGGAAAGTGGCAATGAGGTGGGTGTGGTCCCACGTGATTGTCCCGTCTTTCGAGGCGTTATAAAGTGGCAATGAGGTGGGTGTGGTCCCAGGGGATTGTCCCATCTTTCGAGATGTTCGAAAGTGGCGATGAGGTGGGTGTGGTCCCACGCGATTGTCCCGTCCATAGTGACGCTAAATGGCAATGAGGTGGGTGTGGTCCCGCGTGATTTTCCCGTCTTGAAAGACGATACTGATCGATTCATATTGGTAGTAGCATATAGTCGCATTATAGGACACTACCGTTTGATGATATTGATGTTTGGTTTTGATGTTATGTTGTTCAATGAATTGTCATTTAACTTGATATAAATCGTTAGTTTAATTATCATGTTATGTAATTAAACTTGAATAACATGTTTTCTCTTTTATAGGTGGTAATTGCATGGAGTTAACCCTTTCTGTTTGCTACTTGTTGTTTGGGCGCTTAACGCTATTAGGCGGTGAAGAGCCCTCCGGCGACGCTTAGCCATGTACGAGATGGAGGGGAGATAGTAAGCGGCGGAGTAGAGATGGAAGAAGTTGTTTAGTTTTCTCTTAGTAGGTTATGCTTTGAGTCTTCTTCATCTTCTGAAACTCTATTACTAAAACCATGTTTTCGCCACTGGTTAAGTGTGCGTACTTATTTTGGAACCATGCTTATGTTATTGTAAGTCACTATTATTATATATTGGGAAAGGGATGTTTAATTAAGGTTATGTTATGTTTTCAAACCTATGGTTGAAGTGTTTTATCAAACAAGTGGCAGGTGTATTCGCTTTAGCGATGTTGTGTTTGGTTCTTAAAAAAAAATTCTCTTGCATTTTAGGATTGCAAATTAGTCCTTAGTGATTCCTCAGTTGAGAAATTGGGGCGTTACACACCCAAAATATCCATGTCCGAGAACGAAATAGAGAATGACGATGGAGCCCACCCGGTTGAGAGAGTGGCGACCTTAATCAGTAGTTGATATACGGTCATGGGGAGATCATTGGAGTCTCATGGTGGTTATGTTTCAGGGTAGGGGTGTTCGCGGTTTAGTTTGGACCGGTTTTTGGTTTCACGTAAAACCGACCAAATCAAAATTTATTGGTTTGGTTTCGATTGATTGTTAGCAAAAATATTCCAAAACCAAACCAAACCGATGATGAACGGTTTGGATCCGTTCAGTTCATCGGTTTCACAACTTTTTATTTGTCAATATCAATTCCACAACTTTAAACATACAGCGATCACATATGATTCACAATTTAATAATGCATAAAATGGAAAATCAATAACTCAAATCATAACTTAATCACAAATTCATAATCCATACTCAAATGTAGAAATGCTTAAAGTATTGTTTAATATTAGTACCATTACAAATTAATAACAGAAAACCAAACATAATAAGTCTAACAAAAAAAAAGTTGAACATGAACAATATTTCTTCAAAACATTTCTTTAATATATATATATATATATATTTAAAAATATTTTATAAATAAATATATATCATCTGTTCATTGGTTTTTAATTTTTCAATCTGTGAAGCGAACCAATCTTCATTGGTTTTTATCGGTTTGGATCGGTTTTTAAACCGAATAACAAAAAAAAAACCGATCCAATTGCTTTGGTTTGGTTTGGTTCGGTTCGATTCGTCGGTTTCATGGCACCCCTATTTCAGGGCATGCAACGATGACTAAGTGGTTAACACGGTAAGGAACATTAGCAAAGATGGCTTCACAGTGGCTTGGCTTTAAAAATGATGGAGGGGCTAGGTCATGTGTGTCCTAATTTGTTTATTGTGGTTGGGGTTCGAGGATGCCGACAGGGTTTTGCAGTTGAAGTCGCAATGGCAACCACGATGTGGATGGGGTTTTCGGGAGAAGGTTCTGCATGGTTTAGGGCATCTGGTTGTTAGGTTGAGGAGGATTCAGGGGAGCTGGAGGTGAAATGAGGGAGGAGCAATGCGGTGGTGATTTGTATTGGTCTTTACAGTGTCTTATTTTGTTAATGTTTTGGGCGGCGAAGTTTATTCCTCTGCGAATATTGTTTAGTGGGGGTGATGATGTTGGTTAAGATAGTTTAGGATTAAGGTTGGATGAATTTTTAGTGGTTATGTTTTGTTATATTTGTAAAAATCATAATTTTTTTAATTATATTCGACATCTATGTGGAAATGTGTCAGTGTCTACGTCATAAAATGAGAATCACATCACCTCTTTCTGTTAGCAATTGAACGAAGTTAGACTGAAGACCCAATTTATGCACTTTATAAATTGTGAGACCAAAATTGTTCATTTTACCCAAATCGCACAACCTCGATAGATTATGAGTGAAAAGTGCAATTAAACTTTTTTTTATCAACTAACATAAAATTAAATAGGATCTTTTCGAATTCTTATTCAATTAATTTTTAACAAATTAAAGTAATTTTTGATATTTCAAAATTAAAAAATTTAACCATTTTATATTTTATATCTTAATTTAATTTTAATTATTTTTTCCGGGCCGTCACATATAAGAACTGTTTTAACAAATTATCGAAAGATTGATTACCGCATATACTCTCTCTTTTTTTTTTCAAAACAACGAGAGCATAATTCAAATCAAATAAACTTTTTTTTTTTGAAAGCAAAAAACTTGATAACAATCCACTCAAATAGGAAATTAAAATTAGAGATTGAGGCATTAGTCAACACTCAAACATTACAAACATCAAAAATTTAAATTACAAACAGCAATGGAGAGGCATCTTGACCTCATACCCTGTGCAATATATAGTTGGAACTAAGCATAGGGACAAAACCAATAATGCACTGACAAATGCACTATGAAGGGGTGACATGTTATGGTTCCCACTGCACTCTTTGCCTGAACCCATGCTATTGGCAGCCTAGTCATGAAGAACCTTCCATGTCTTTCCTATGCAGTTACATGCTTATAGGTAGGGACTACATTCTATATAATGTCATTCATTAATTCATTTCAAACATGTCGTGCTAATTACTAAGCACTGCTCAGTGCTTAAGCTCTCTGTCTTGCAGTTAACAACCACCAACTATATATATCTCTGTGCGATATTAACTTCGAAAAGGCATGTATTTGAGCCCATCTACATGGCCATATTCTTCTTGCAATCATAATATCAACTAGATATTTAGAGCAAACGCTCCTATTGTTTTATTAAGCCTGCAATAATTATGTGAGTTCATTTAGTGTGGCTTAAAGGTTAATGTTCTGAAAAGAAATTATTTGCTGTAGTAATCAATTATTCACATGGTGCATAATAGACATTCAACAGACATCCAAAGTAAAAAAAAAAGAAAAAAAGAAAAAAAATTAATATGATATATATAGAAAGACAAAAATAAAAAGAAAAATGAGAAATATATTTAAGTATCATTACTGTTTTTAAAATTAAACAGAAGCACATTAATTGACAACTTTGTAAGGCTTGTTGATGGACTCTACTAATTTTTCAGAAACCGTATATTAGTCACCTATACATTTGATAGTAGGTTAAGGAAATTCAAGTCAGAACTTGCGAGTGAATAATCAATTTTGTCCCTAAAAATGTGCGCGTAAGTTAAGTTAATCCATGAACTTAGAAAGTATCTTCTATATTTCTTGATATTGCAAATCGTCAGTCACCTTAGTCCCAGGAGTCTCAAACGTCAACTAAGATTAACGTTGAGACTCCAATTAAGTGCCACATGAACAATCTTTCAATTATTAATCTGGTCATTTCGAGTCAATGTCACAGTACTCTCCTTCTCCCTTGCCCCTTCTGCCTCCCCCGACCTCTCCCTCTTCGTCACCCCCACAACCCTTCTCTCATCTCTCTCTTCCTCCCACCTCCCACCCCCACTGCTCCACCATTCACCCTTCTAGGGGAGGAGTTCTTTGCTGACTTTGCTCATTTTCCTGATGATCAAAGTCACCACTTCTTTTGGTGTTCACATAAGGAGTTTTTCTTTTATATCCAACTATGTGTTGTATCTGGCTTACAATGCGATTAAACATATATACATGTATATATTGGTTGCCTGATTAATGGTAAAGACACTTAATTGTTTGTCAGCCTGTCATTTTAGAGATGCATTCAGGCTTCGAGCTTGCTTAATTGGATTTTACCACTATTATGATAACTTAGCATTATGTTGAGTCAGTTAGTTGAAGTTATGTGCTTGGTCATCCTAGCCAGCCAGCTTGACAATTTCTGATCATGTAGTCATGTGAGCTGACTATAATGATGTATCAAATTTGAGTCAACCAACTTCACCAATTTTGGGCTGGTTTGCTCGTTTTGCCACATCTATCCATGGGGATAAAGCTCAACAAGATTTTTTTTATACACAAAATTTAAAATCAAGACTCTACTTACGACGAATCAAACAAGTATCACTTAATTAAAGAAAATATCAAAGAAAGAAATGAAAAAATAATAATTATTTTCATGATTTTTAAATTGACTAATGATTTAAAATGATATTATATATATATATATATATAATTATTTGAAGAACTCATTGAAAATATTTATTTTAAGAGATTAATTATTATACACTGACAATGTAATAAAGTTTTAGACTATGATCCATATTTAATCCATCAATTTGCCATGTCATAACTAAATTAAATTTAAAAATATTTTAAAGAAAATTGTAATTGAAAATATGTGGAACACTTTATTTATTTAATTATGATTATATCATTAAATATAGTAATTATATTTATACTAACTATTAGTAGAAGTTTGTTTGAAGTCTCACATTGGCTAGCTAGACATATGACATAGATAACATTTTTAATAGTAGAGCAGCCTTCAACTCTCGTGCTAGCTTTTTGGTTGAGTTAGACCCCCAAATTCTAATATAGTATCAGAGCATATCCTAAATTCATTTATTTGCTGTGGAGACCTCCAATATTTGGGTCATTGTTGTTGTTTATTCCAAATTCTACATATCCAGCCCTGAGCGTGAGTGAGTGTGTTATAAGTCTCACATTGGCTAGAGATATGACATGACCTTCATTAGGGTAGAACAACCTTCAATTCTTGAGCTAGCTTTTGAATTGAGTTATACCCCAAATTGTAATAAAGCTGACTCAAATAAATTATCTGAATGCTTTAGCATAGGTTTCTTGAGAACACCTTCAATTCTCCTAGACTTCTATTCTAGTTTTTACAAGGGTTCAAAAGAAATCATGCAAAGGCAACAAATAGAAACGAAGGATGGGTGAAAAGGAAAGGTGTGACAAAAAGACAACGTGTGTATAGCTAAAAGAATTTAGATGAAGAAAGGAGCAAGAAGAAAAGACTGAGAGAAAAAGGAGAAGAAACTTTGGATTATGAATGTTGTCCCCCAATATTCCAAAGCTGTCCATATCAAATCAAATAAATCTCTATCTTGTGAGAAGGGGGTCCCTTCTTGCACTACTACGCTAATGTATTATCAAACGCATAATTTAGCTTAAGCCTCATATCCTCATTATCAGGGCCGGCCCAAAGGTAAAGCCACCCAAGCAAGGGCTTTAGGCCTCCAATTTTTTTTTGTTTTTTCTTAAGTAAAAAAGGCCTCCGATTTTTTTTCTTAAGTAAAAAAGGCCTCCAAAATTAAAATTAACAAAATTTTATATTAGATCAAACATGTTTCAAGGCTCTTAAAATTAAAATTCGCTTTAGGCCTCATTTGGTGTTGGGCCGGCCCTGCTCATTATTGGATTTCACATTTAGTTTTTTTTAGTTCCATTTAAACTTTGAAGGTTGAAAAGAATTAACTCATGATTAATGTGTCTCTTAATTAAGTATGCCAAGTAGACATCGAGTGTGGGCGCACTAATTAAAATCCATTTGGGAAACATAAATTAGTTTCAGTTGACAAAAAAATATATCCTCAGTGTATGCTTTTTATCTTAAAAAAATATCTTTAAAAAAAACAAAATCCTCACAATGTCTTTTTTCTTACAAAAAACCTCCTTTTTCTATAAAGATATGACATGATAAGTATCCTTAAGACACTTATTAAAGCATTTGAAAAGAAAATATAGATTTATATACTAATGTTTTTAATTACTAATATGTTATATGATGTGAAATTATGATTTTTTTATATAAGTATAATTGGATTTTACTTTTTAAAAAAATGGATTTTAGAAGAAAAAAAAAACCTCAATGAAGTCTGAAGACAACCTAAGGACACTTACATCATTTAATTGAGAAAAACAACTCTTAAAGAGTGTACCAAAAGTCTTTCAAAAAAAAAAAAACCAAAAGTGCTAGAGCATACCACATGAGTACATAGCACACCCACTCAAAATCCAGGAACCAAACCAAAAAAACATAGAAAAAAAATTAAAGCAAAAAACCCTTTACCTCCCCCATTTGGACATTATGTCCAAGCCAAGAACAATGAAGCCAAAAAGATTTCCCCTCGCCTTCTTCTTCTTTTCCCCAAATTCAACCGACTCTATTAGCGTTTAACTATGTTCACCTGCAAAATGGGAATCAAACGACAAAAGGATGGGCATCTTTTTTTGCCCAAAATGCAGTGGCTGATGAAGGGTTACCATGAAGGAGGAAAACATACTGAGAGGGGAGAAAAAGGAGGTGGGCGAGGGTGTTTGGGGTGCAGCGTAGGTAGGTGCCAGAGGAGGGGGTGGCGATCAGAGAGAGAAATGGAGCGTTTGTGGCCCATATATGAGTGGTCTGCACTAAAATGTTCTAGGATAGACTCTGATACCATATTAGAATATGAGAAACCTAACTCTACCCCAAAAGCTACCTCAAAATGTGAGCATTGTCTTTTCATATATACGGCCAATGTGAGACTTCTCTACAAAAGGAAAGAGAACAAATGAAGGTGAGCTTAAAAAACAAGGAGGTGTGGATGACGGGTGAGGTGGAGGGGATGGAAGAGAAAAGAAAAAGACAATCTCACTAGATGACGGAAAAACCCAGCTTATTTTGGTAGAGAACCTCTCCATTAAAAGGAGAAAAGTCCCCTAAGGAGGCGGTAATAAGGTCACCTTATGAGGAAGGTTCGTTAGGGTTCTCCAGTTAGTATGCTCCTTATTTCTGAGGTAATTTTTTTGCTCTTTTTTTCACTTTTCTTATTGGGGAGACAATAAAGTCAAAGGTGAAAATAGGCTAAGGAAATAAAATACTAAGAAAACCGAATATCATACCTCCATTTAAAATCTTAATGAAAGAAGTATGTTGGTCGCATCTCTTCTTTAATTCATCTAAAGAAGTATGGTTCGCGGGTTTGTTCTCCACTCAGCGTAATGTGTTGTGTTTTGTTGTGTTATGGTGGATGTGGCATTGGAGGAATGAGCACGTACTGGGTGTGCAACGTTGGGATGTGAGTTTTGTTTCTCGTCAAGTACTCCTCGATGCACTAGTTGGTTGAAGTGGTTGTTGTCCTCCTTGCCGTTGCACGATCTTGTTGAGGTCGTCCATGGCTCATCGCGGCTTGTTGTTTCATGTACGCATGTCTTGATTAATATTGATAGTAACTGGAACCCAACCTCAAATCACATGGGGTGAGCCGTTGTTATTCTCAATGCTCAGGGTGCTTTCCTAGCGGAGATGGTAGTGCTTTCCTAGCGGAGATTTTGGCAGTGGAGATAGTTTGAAGCATGTTTGGCACCTTGGCTTTAAGGAGGTGATTTGTGTCTCTGTTGTAGGAACGTGGTTGATGTGCTTCATCTTGTGGCTAATGGTTCAAATTGTTGGGCACAAACCACAATTTAATGTGTTAAGGAGTTCCTGGGTGGAATTGGGAGGTTCGAGTTGCTGATGACCCGAGGGAGAAGAAGAATACAACAGACTTCTTGGCTAGATAAGCTTCTAGAGAAAATTCTCTGATGTTATTGTGTCGCTTTGCCTTGACGCCTTTGACTAATTTGTTGTAAACAATTACTTAGGATACAAATTCATTTACATTCCAACAATGCCATATTTAAATTTTAAGATTGTTGGACATTGTATCTAGCAAAACCCTTTTTTCATTACATAGAATTCGATGTTAATTGGTAAACAATGAAAAGTAAAAGCAACACGAATTAGTTTAATATGCTGGGAAATGTGATCATAAACCCATACTTTTTTCAACCTAAGTTTACATTGCTTTCTTTTCCTTCATTTGATGAGTGATATGGAATCCAAGGACAAAATATAAAATGTAACAAGATAATCATTTTGTAAATTAGCTACATCTTACATTTTCACTAAGATAAGGCAATTCATTCAAAAAGAAAAAAAAAGGAAACATACAAAAAAAATAAAAAAGAACTACTAGGGTGTTCCTCCTATTCATGAATTCTGGGGATGCTTTTCTTCTATTCCTTTGTAATTTTTTCATGATGCTCTCTACAATCCTTTACCAAGCCTTGCATGGATGCTACACTACACGTGACTGTGAGGCTTATGTACCATCCATCATGTCATGATCCATTCATAACCCCAACAAGATGTAGTACACTAGAGTAATGGGCAAAGCAATGAGCATCCCAAAAATGACACTGCAACCAGCAAAAGGAGGTTTCATTGGTTGGCATTAAAAGAGAAGAGATTGAATGAAGGGAAAAAGAAAAGTGGAACTATATTATATACTTACGCTGTGCTGAGAATATCAGGATGTACATTATATTCCTTGGCAAAGACAAATGGAACAATTCCTTGGGGTAGAGCTGCCTGTGGTTTTTTTGGCAATAACAGGACAAGCAAACAAACATGTCAACTACGGTTTTAATTCTTTCTTGTACATCCACAAACACACAAAGAGATCAACTCTCAATATTAATAGCATGTTTGGTACACTTTTTACAATTGATAAAGTTAAAAGACAAGCTCATGTGAGTAGCTTCTTAGTGCAGAATTGATTCTGAGGAAGAATAAAGTGGTACAAATATATGCTATAGGATATTCATTTCTCTTTACATTTTCTTTTCAAATGAGTCATGACATTCTATTGGAGTTCCAACTTCCATAGCCAATTAATGTTATTGGCATAGAATTTCAAACATTTTGACAAGAATGAGGCATGTTGTTGTACAAGTAATAGTTTGTCTTCATAAGCTTCTATTTTTTCATAATCAATTTTGATACCCAATTTTTTTTTCTCATAATTGATTTTAACTTTAGAATAAGTGTATGTTTGAAAAATCTTCTAAAATTAATTTAAATAAAATGATTATAAGTAGTTTCTAAGTGACAAAATTAATTAATTTTGCTAATCCAAACACCCTCCTAGAAGAATTTACAAAGATACACTAAATTTCAACCAATTGGAATTCAATCAGAACAATAAAATGGCTTTGGTTTTTTTAAACAAAAGGTAGATAGCAATATAATAGCTTATCTTGGCAGAGCTAGACATATGTATAGCAATTTGATTAGATAATTAAAGTATAGAATTTTTTGGAGCCTATGCAATGAATATTGTATTGGCTTTGTGAGTAAGGGAGCAGAAGAGAGAGAAATAAAGAAATGTACAAACCTGAACAATAGCAACGTGTAAGAGTGTTCCTTTGAGTCCAACAGCAATGGAAGCAGCTGCCATGACAGCTGGACCTGTAAGGAATCTCACAGCCATGGCAAAAGTTGCAATGGAATTCCCACATGCTATGATCCTCGGTTGCAAAGCCATGAACAGACCTGTCATTCACATCCAAAAAAAAAAGAGGGCAGCAAACAAGCATGCTCATCATCAGTACTATCACCACCACCATTGTGAAAGACCTTTCATCATCACCCCCACCACCAACACCAAACTTGGCAAAAAGTTATCATAAAAAGATGGATAAAGTAACCCCCCACATTATTATCACAACATTATACTGTTTGCTTTTCTGCCTGTTTCTTGCTTGCTTTGTCAAACAAAGCATTTAATTTAATAATAGCAATTAATCAATGTTAGCATGGAATTTGAAAAGATTTCTGTTTTTCAAGCAAAGAAAAATGTCAGAACAAGTTTAATTTCTTTTAGAATTTAAACATGAACACAATACAATGAAAACATACAACATTCAATGTGAAAATGAGGTATTTATTATGTGTTTGCATTATTTTTATGTTAAAGTATAATTACTAATTTCTTTTGTTTCTGACTGAAAATATTTTGTAAGATAACAAGGAGTGGAGTGAACTGACCAAGACTGAACATGGCCATGCCAAGCCCTGCATCTGACAGAATTGAAATAGACTTTGCTATGATGGCAGGCATCTCAATGTTCCACCTGCAAGGAACAAAACAACAACACCAGAAACCTACCATAATCAATCAAAATGGAAACAACAAGGGATTGTAATTAGTACACATGAAAATGTACAAGATTATGCAGAGATTTTGACATGCCTGAAAGAAACAAGAGACCAAATGAGGCCAATTAGACTAGAGTAGGTGTTGGGGTTTCTGATAAGCTTTCTCCACACCATGATCAATATAAGCCTTGTCATGACACTTGCTGGTGGCATTGTTTTAGACTTCCCATCTCCAACTTTCTCACCTTCAAGCTGATTCATTTCCCTGTCTACTCCCCTGTTTCCAAAGCTGAACTCATCTTTCTCTAGGTAGTCCTCTTGAGTGTCTCTGTGACCCTCCACTGAAAATATAAAATACAACCAAATACCCACATGAGAATAAAAGAAAATACAATGAATGATATGAAGAAAAGAAAACAACCAAAAATTCACCTTTTCCTGGAGAAACATTCAATTTGACTTCTTTCTGATCATGAGCACCAAATTCATGCCCACCAAACACATCAGAAACTGGTGAAGCACTTGAACTCCAAACAAACATGTGAAGATCCTTCCCATCTTCTGGTTTCTGCTGAGCTTGACCATTAGGCCTCTTGGAGTTAGCATTAGCAGCAACAGTTTTGGGAGAGAACATTCCTGGGTTTGGTGCAGGGTAGTGACCAGTTCCACCACCAGAACCATGATGAAACTTTGGCTTATTTGCACCAGCAGCAGCAGCAGCAGAACCATCTTCATCATAGTTAGAAGGCCTTGGAGTTGGTCCTCTTGAAGCTGAGAGACCATAAACATCATTGGCACCAAAGTTGGAGTTTCTCCCACCAGCCATCATGGAGTAAAAATCTGTATGGTTGAAACTGGAACCTCTTGGTGTTGGGTTTCTAGAGGATTGCAAAGAGTATATCTCAGCATTGGTGAGATTTGAAGGGCGAGGAGTTGTGGAAGAAAGACCATGAGACCTTCTTGAGAAAATATCTGATCTTGAAGCATTGGATTTCCTCACAGTCACATGAAGCTTCCCATCTTCTTTAATCTCAGCTTCAGTCTCCAAAACTTGTCTTCCATCCAGTGACATGACATCAGAATCAACATGGATGGAGACAATGGAAGCAGCAGTGTCAGGAAACTGCTCAGAGATTAACATTCTAGCTCCTCTGAACTCAAACATGAAGAGCATCAAAGTGTACCAAATGATGCACTGAAGGACCACAATCTGCACCATTAAACTCCCTGAGAACTCACCATACATCCCTTTGAGCAGAGGGATACCCATAACCAGAGTGTTTGGGAGTGTGGAAAGGGAAAACAGAGTAATGGTCCATTCCAAACAACCCTTTTTGGAGACGTTGCTCCATATTGCTAGAATGATCAAGATTATGATCTTTTGAAGGGTATCAGCAGCTAGGAATCGAATGTTCATCTTGTAAGGGTTGTTGGAGGCTATGAAGTGGAAAGAAAGGAGTGGAACTGCAAACAGAGCAACAAAACGGTTGATGCCAGAGCATTGGTCAGGGGAAAAGATTTTCCACCATTTCACTGAGCCATAGGCTAAGATCATGGCCACATAGAGTGGCACCATTGCTGTCATAACATGGTAGAAGTCTGTTAAAGTGATCATCTTGTGTTCTTGGTTGGTTCAGTTCAGCAAATGGTTTGAGAAACTAGAAGAAGAAGCAGAAGAGAGAGAAACAGAGGAAGAGAGATGAAGATGGTGTTGTTGGTGGTGGTGATGATGGGAAGATATAGGGAAATGGGAGAGCATGTGATTTTGGGTTTTGGGGTAGTGGGTGAGTGTGGTTTGTTGCAGGATATACAGGATATATTTTTTCAGCTTTGAGAGATTCAAGCAAAGCTTAAACTTGCAGACCCCAAAGCACAAGGCACAGAGGAATTTTGCTTTTGATATTTTTTTTTCAGTTTGTTGTTTTCCTTTTTGTTTTGAAGTGTGTTTGGATTTGAGGTTTGGGAGAGGAATGGGACTGAAGGGGGTATTTGATGGCTATGGAAAATTGGGTGGGTGTGTGTGGCTTTCTCTCTCTCTATCTCTACCTTCTATGGGTCCTCAATTTGTCACAAAAAGCTGAGGAAAAGCAATTTGGGTTTCAGGTGGGGATGTCTCCAAGTTCCTGTTTTAAAGAGTGCTTTAAGCTTTGTAAAGAGCCTCTTTTTCTCTGGATCCACAGTTTCTTTGTGAAAAAAGATAGTATAAACTAATTTGGCTATTCAAATAAACTTAGCTAACCTTAATGCATGTTTGAATATATGATGTAAAATTACATTGAGGTGAAATGATGGACAGAAGCAATTTTCTTCAATTTTGATGATTGTTCACCATACTTTAGATTTTATTGTGATTTTTCATCATGTATACTAATACTAATAATTGTTAATTCAATTTCTCTCTTTCAAAAGTTACATTTGTTGAAATATGGGTTTATAGAACAATAGAAAGAGCACAACACACAACTATAATCATATCATGTTTAGATAATTGTGGTATACAATCTAAAGCATGTAATTTTAGAAGTTATATCTTGTAGCCAGAGGCATATACATATTTTCTTTTCTTTTTAGGAGTCGAAATAAAATAATAATATTATCAATGAACATTATATATACTTTAAATAATAGTAAAAATTTTATTTTTGTTGGGTCTTTGTACTTTACAAATTTTTGAAAATATTTTTATTTTAAAATTGTAACTTATCTATACATATCATTTCACTTTTGATAAAAAAAATTATTTAAATACAGTTTATCATTCTTTAATAGTATTAAATTTGTCTATTATTGTATCAACAATTTTATTTCAGCAATTTCTCCCAATAAGTACAACTAATAAATTTCTGAAAAATGTTATCTTCGATCTTGTTGCAAAGTTAAGTCTTGACAACTTTGACTTTAGAAAAATTCACTTCGTAGATGATGTTGGAACATGAAGTGTTAAATAAGAAGTATCAATCTATCAACAAGTGGAAACATTGTTTTTTT
The DNA here is from genome assembly GCF_012489685.1 of Lotus japonicus. Classification (NCBI taxonomy): domain Eukaryota; kingdom Viridiplantae; phylum Streptophyta; class Magnoliopsida; order Fabales; family Fabaceae; genus Lotus; species Lotus japonicus. Next base: position 63,166,337 of record NC_080042.1, read on the forward strand.
TCCAATTTCAACTAATCCCTAATAAAACATGGATAAACTGGTTTTTTTTCCTAATTTAAGATATTGAGAAACATATAAATGATAATGTCTTCGTTGAAATAGTAAATTCATTTTTTTCCATCTCGGAAAATCCATCTACTTAAAATTTCTTGACAAGCTTATAGATTTTATCATTATCAAATTATTCAAACTTTTTCATAGGACATAAAGTTGAACTAAGTATAAGAAATTTCATTACCTTGACATTAAATCTTCAATTTAATTCAGATAGTCGCAAACCAACTGCATAATAAAATATATTTGTTTTATAATGATGTTTTATATCTCCATCTTGTTTCTTATAACAATCATTCCAAAAAAAATATTAAGGGGCTTTCATGTCAGGAACTTCAACTCGATGAGATTCAAAATGATATAAGTGAAAATTGGCATAATCGGACTAGATTTTTTTATATAGATACTTTAGTCGGTTTTATCAGACTGCACTCCAACAGAACCGACCAAACCAAGCCACCCCAACCAATTTTTTGATCCTCCTAACTTGTGTTTGGGCCCGAACCAACCCATACTCTAAAAACCACGGTTTGCTCGGGTTCAGTTCGGGCTGGCCCAATGGGGTAGTCGTAAGATACACTACTAAATCTGATAGATTATGTGAAAAGAATGAAAATCTAGATTGTGAATAAGATATATTTGTTTATTGTCCCCGAATGATAGCTTATAGTGATAAAATCCTAAAGAGTGCAATTTATCTTTCTGATATAATAAAAATTGTTTATTTGGAATGTTTAAGTAACAATATATTTAGTTTCAAAAAAAGTAACAATATATTTGATTGGATTTATCAACCGAAACTTATATTTATAAAATATCTCCAATTATTAAGATTTAGTGAAATATCTTTATTGACATCAAATTCCTGTTTAGGTTAATTTACTGCTATTTTTTTTTTTGAAATGAATTTACTGCTATTTCTGATTTGTTGTTATTTTGTTATTTTATAATTGATAGAATTTAATTGCTTTATATTATTATTATTTTTTTGGTTTACTTTCAAAAAAAATTATTTTTTGTTTGTTTATTCTAGCCTATATTTCATTTCTTATAATCTTATTTAAGTTGTATCATTCATTCTATACATCTACAGAAAAATCATTCATGCTATGCACAAATTAATACGAATTACGAAGAGACCAATTGTTTCTTTACAATATCCTATTTAATTATTATGGAATATCAAATTTGATAAAGTGAAATCTTCCATATAAAACCATTTTGGACCTAAGTTAGATGAAATCAAGACAGGAGAGTCCACTCTTCAATAAGTCCAAATGGGACTTCCAAAAATTGGAGTGTGGAGAGAAAAGAGGACAAACGAATGGGGATGAAGAGGGTGAAAACCATCACGTGCATGTAAATTGTCCTTTTGCCAAACCATATCTTTTAGCCTTGCCACTTCCAAGAGCTTCGGGTTCATTTTGTTAGGTGGGATTTATAGTCACTCCATAATGCTATGTTTGTTTAAAATAAATTAAAGAGAAAAAAGTTAAATAGAATCCAACTTCTTCTTGTTCCATGTTGATGTAGAATTTCATGGGATGGGAAGCAGATGGCGCCAAGGTATCACTGCCTGCCTTGTATAGATTGGGTAATTATAAAAATAAAAATAAAAATTAGAGGTGCATGCTTGAATTTTATAATATTTTTTAAAAAGGTCAATAACTATTTACTTAGTGGTACAAAAATTTACACACACATACATACATACATACATAAATATATATATATATATATATCCTATCAAAAATAATCGCAAGTAAATCTAGTGATTATGGGGCATCCATTTAACATGCGTGTTTAGATGACAGTTTTTACCCCAACTAAACATTAAGTATAAAAAATAATTAGCCGAGGTCTTTTTGTACCTCTGCCAATAAAACATGCAAATTAGTGACAATTGTTGTAACTTCTTAAAATTATTATGATCTTTTTTTAATACTCTGCGGATTGTGATGGTTAGAAACGTTATAAACTAAATATGTCACTTGTGTGTTTTGGGAAACCGTTTGGTCATGAATCATTATTGTATTTTCAAACATAAATTATTTTGCCAAAATATATTTTCTCAAATTTAAAAATATATTTTCCTTAACTTTAAAACAAACTGATCTTTAAGAGAAAAGTATCAAACTTAAAGAAGTTTTAAAGAAGCAAATAACAAGATTAGATTTAATATAAACAAAAGATTGTTTTTTATGAAAATTGTCTTCATTGATACAAAAAAGAAATCTTAAAATATGGTTAACAATAAATTACCTTAGCAGCTTGACATAATTATTCCATATAGGAAATGGTTATATACACATAAATATGGTTAGTCGATTAGTCAGTTATGATTTTCACATTAGCGACAATTTTAACCTCGTTGATGTCAGTAGTTACTAAAAATCGTCGCTAATATGTATGAAGATAAAAAACTGGATGTATACCTAACGGAACTCTTCTAGATATTATTTTGCCTTTAGTTTATTTTCCACATAAGGAATTTAAGGAAATCCCAGCTACCAGCTTTGTGAAAATTGCAAATTGTTCTAGTTTGCAGAGCATTGACCTATCAAATTCAAATAGTGATTGATTTCTTCCCAGTTAATCATCAATTTAGTCATCATATCGATCTACTTTAGTGCTAGTTCTTCTCTATTGTATCTTCTAAAAGAGAACCATCCTCATTAACACATTTGACAAAATTGTAACACATCAATATCTTATGTCCAAGCATGTAAAAAAAATTGACTATTTGCCGAGTGAGTTGTTCTTGGACGGTCACAAAACATATGAATGTGAGTTTGGTCAAAAACTGCGTACCCTATTTGCATGCCTCTCACGTTTTCTATTTCTTGCCTTGGTCTGTTTGCTGCAAGTAATCATGATGATGTTCTAGTGGCGGCTGATGAGCAGCTTCTTCTAAATTTTTGTATTATAATGTAGCATGGTTAGATCAGTTTTTTTCCTTCTTCAGAATTCAATATGATGTAGGCTGTGTATAGGCATTTTGAGGTTTAAGGTGAAGATCTTAAATTGGTTTTTTTTGGTAAATTTTTTATCATATAAACTATCAATTTTTATATAAATCTTCTAGTCTTACACTTTGTATTTGTCATTTTCTCTTCAAAAAATAAGAATATAAATAGTATAATAAAGAGGATTTTTTACATTGGTAGTATACTTTTTATAAATATTTACCAATATAGTGCATATTTCTTTTTAATTACCAAGTTAGTGTATATCGCCACTTAGAGTGGCGATACCACTTTTTTTTCTTTTTTTTTTTTTTGTTAAAATCGCCACTGGTAGTGGCGATACCAGTTTTTTTTACTTTCTTTATTTGCGACGGAAATTTCCGTCACAATGTCCTAGTGCAAAATATAACCAGCATTAGTGATTTTCTTCTTTTGCGACGGAGAATTCGGTCACGAAGCATATTCCGTCACTTATTTTTGCGACGGAACCTTCTCAAGCTTTCGTCGATAATTCAGTTTCCATAATTCATAAGGATTTTGTGACGGATAAAACTGCGTCGCAAATACATATCCGTCGCTAAATTCTTTGTGACGAAGTACTTCTCCTCCACATTCTGTCACTAGTGCTGTTTATATTTTGCACTATGATTTTTGTGACGGAATTTTCCGTCGCAAAAGAAGAAAGTCAAAAAAAAATAAAAGATTGGTATCGCCACTACCAGTGGCAATTTTAACAAAAGAAAAGAAAAAAAAAGTGGTATCGCCACTCTAAGTGGCGATATACACTAACTTGGTAATTAAAAAAAAAGATACACTAAATTGGTAAATATATGTAAAAAGTATACTATTAAGGTAAAAAAGTCTAATAAAGAAATATAAATAAAATAGTACTACAAAAATAAACAAAAAATTAAACGATAAGAGATTTTGCAACACTTTGATATTAAGACAAGGTATATAGAATATAATCAATGAAAACTATCTTTTTTTAGAGAAGAAACAATGAGTGAAGAGGAAATTGTACTACATAGATATATTAGTTATAAAAAAATAGATATATTAGTTATAAAAAAATGTAAATTTGAGAGTGTAAAAATAAGAGATATTTTATTTATTAGTGTCTTAAAAAATGTAAATTTATTAATACAAAACAAAATACTACAACTACTAATTTTTTAGGGGCCTAAGGTAATTGAGGGGCCTAAGACAAATTGCCTCAACTGCCTTAGGCCATACATGGCCCTGTTCTGATGTCAAGGAACTACTCACAAAATCTTCTCTTCAAAATTATACCTAAAACTTGTGTGTAGAATGATTTCTAAACATACACTTATGTGATGTAGAAGTTTTCAAAATTGATCTTTTCAATCTCCCTCTGTTTAGTTACTTCCTCTGCTTTGATTTTCTCCTGAAATTTTGCTTGCACCCCTGTCTTACACTGTTAAACTTCATATATTCATCAAAAGTCAAATATCTACTTGAGACATTAATTTTCTTCAACTTGGCACCAAAGCTAAAGAAAATTGCTCTTTTCTGTCAAAGAATTAAAGTACTTCTTTATAATTGTCTAGTATATCAAATTGCTCAAGGAGATCCATTCCCTTCATTAGCTACTCCAATAAAAATGTTAATCCACATCAATGTTATGAACATTATATGAATTTGATCCTTGGCCGTGTGAAATGCTCCTTAATTAACAGTCACAAAACACATTAATAAGTGATCAAGACCATGCAACTCTTCAATAGTTCAATTACACCATGAAGCCAAATGCTTACAACCATATAGCTATTGTTCCTTTAGCAAGAATAGAAGTAGATTTGCATTTTTCCATATCACTTGAATACCCAAGTATTTGGATGTCATGTTTCACATCCTTTTCTAATGCCAAACCAATTATAAAGAATTAAAATACTTCTTTATAGTTGTCTAGTATATATATTTGCTCAATGAGATCCCTTCCCTTGTTTAACTACTACAGTAAAAATGTTAATCCACATCAATGTTTTGAACATGATATGAATTTGATTCTTGGCCATGTGAAATGCTCCTTAATTAACAGTCACAAAACACATTGATAAGTGATTGACACCACCCATGCAACTCTTCAATAGTTCAATTGCACCATGTATAGCTAAATGCTTCAATCACAACCATATAGCTAGCTATTGTTCCTTTAGCAAGAATAGAAGTAGATTTCAATTTTTCCATACCACTGGAATACCCAAGTATTTGGATGTCATGTTTCACATCCTTTTCTAATGCCAAACCAATATCCATTGTATTAAGAAATAATCCATGGGAAACAATTGTGTTGAAGTGGCTGTAAAGCCAACTCTCTCACTAGAGATTTCTTCTTACACAAGAGTTGAACCCAAAATTTTATTTAAGAGGAATCATACCAATTGAATGAATCAATCACCCTTGGGTTAATCCTTTTTTTACATCCAAAACTTGCAAGACCTAGGATGCACTTGCAATCTAGAACCACTAACAATTACTTAAAAAAAATAATCAATTTTGTTTAAGAGGAATCATACCAATTGAATGAATCACCCTAGGGTTTATCCATTTCTTTTTGTGTTCCCATTTTACATCCATCAACTTGCAAGACCTATGGTGCACTTGCACTCTAGGAACCACCAACAAGGCAACAACTACTTATATATATAAAATAGTAAAAAAGAATCAATTGCCCTTTTAGTCTTTTTAATTTGTACTATTATATGTCATTTAGTCTCTTAAAAGTTTTTTTTCTTTTGGTGTAAGTCAGTTTCGTATATAAACTGATGCAGGAAGTTATATAAAAGAACAGAAGGGTTCTTCAGACTTGGGAGAGAGTGATTGAGAGTTGTTGTTTACTTGAATCTATAAAGCTGTGAACTGAATTCAGAGTAATTTTTATATAACAAACCGTACAGAAACATCATCTTTATGCGTGGATTGGTAAGTAAACAATTGGTACGTAGTAAGCATATATCTGCAGTTGCAGACACTGAGTTGAATTGAATTGATGGTTATTTCTGCTACAAAGTGACGCAATGATGTAAGCAAGTAGGATCTTATGTTTAGTAGTTAATCAATCTATTGATTCTTCGTACTCAATAATATTTAAATAATTGTCAAATAAAATTCTTAAAATTTTAAACTCATAATCAAAATGGGACAATTAATGGTCTGAACAAAATGCGTTAGGTTAATTAAGATTTTGAACTATTGAAGCACTTTTTTTAAATGATAATGTCTTATATCGTACAAAAAGTATGAAATATTGGTCTGAAGCAGCATATGCTGAGTTACCATCATTGTGTTTCCCAATAGCATCATCATGGTAAATCTTTTCATTACTCATCACCGAATATTTACACAAAGATGCCTCATCAAAATGTAGTGAGAATTTGTATTTCCACACAACTTAACTTAGACCATATACAATGGTTAAGCAAAAAATGTTTTGTTTAACCCTTTCCTACCCCACTTTTTTCTCTTTTCAACACTTCACACCATCTTCTCTCTCTAATTCAACACTCTTTCAACAATTACCCACTCCAATGGTTTTACTTTTACTTAACTCTCAACACTCTACCCCACCACTCACCACTCACCCTACCCCACCACTTTTTTATTTCACATTTTTATTTAATTTTATATTTTTGTTTTTATCATTACATAAAATTACAATTATCGATTTAAATTAAATTAAAACAATAAACACTTAATAATTTATTTTATTTTTTAAATATAGACTATAATTTTTTTTCCTTAACTTAAAATGCAAGACAACAAACTAAGCATACAAGAATTTATTTTATTTTCTTAAAATAAAATGCAAGACAACAAACTAAGCACACAATATCTTAAAATGCAAGACAACAAACTAAGCACACAACACACAAATAACGTAATTAGTACGATACAAATCATCTTCAATCCTGAGACATTCCAAAATTTGCCCATATGTGCTTCACTAGATCTGCTTGCAGTTCGTGATGAACATTTGAATCACGTAACTCGGATCTAGCACGCACATGATTTGCAAAAGCGGGTAAAACCTCGGTCGAGTATGGTTGTTGTGTACTAGATCCACCTTCCCCAGATTGCTCAAAATCGGTCCAACGTTGAGCATATGAATCTCGTTCATCCTCGACAATCATATTATGTAATATGATGCATGACCTCATAATGATACTCAAGTCATCTATGTCCCACAAGCGAGCTGGTTCACGGATGATTTTAAAACGAGCTTGAAGAACTCCAAATGCACGTTCGATGTCCTTCCGACATCCCTCCTGAACTTTTGCAAATAACTTATCGGGTTCACTTTGAGGAAGTCTAATCGTTTTGACGAAAGTTGGATAAGAAGGATAGATACCATCGGCTAGATAGTATGCCATATTATAGGACGTTGATTCACAAAGAAATTCACAGCTGGAGCCTATCCCTGTTCCACGTCATCAAACACTGGTGACCGATCTAGAACGTTTATGTCGTTCAACGTTCCAGGACATCCAAAAAAGGCATGCCAGATCCATAGGTCATAAGTTGCAACTGCTTCAAGAATAACTGTTGTGGTTCCCTTATCCTCTCAAGTAAATTGACCTTCCCATGCTTTAGGACAATTTTTCCACTCCCAGTGCATGCAGTCAATACTCCCGATCATGCCTGGGAACCCTCGCATGTCATTAGCATGTAGTATTCTTTGCAGGTCTTCTTGGGTTGGTGCTCTCAGGTATTGTTGCTCATACAATCATATGATTCCTTTACAGAATCTACGTAAACACTCCAATGCTGTAGTACCTCCAATTTTGATGTACTCATCGACTGCATCTGCTGCCACACCATATGCTAGCATTCGCATAGCTGTGGTACATTTTGCTAAGGGTGATATACCTTGTTTATTGGCTGCATCAACGCGTTGGGTGAAGTAGTTATCACTACTTGAAAGGTCATCAACGATTCGAAGGAAAAGATGTTTTTGCATCCGGTACCGACGACGAAACATTGCATCGTCATATGTAGGCTCATTGGCAAAGTAGTCGCCAATTAGCCTCTGATTTGCCGCTGTATGATCTCTACCGAGATATTTTCTACTACGAGGTGCAGTATCTTCTCGAATTTTTCTTCGACGCTCTCTAAATCGGTTGAGTACATAAGCTTCTTCAATTTGACTATTTTGAATGTATGCTGCAAGATCAAAAGGACAATCAGATGGATCCATTTTTTGTGAAATTTGAAGTAGATTGGAAGAGATTTGGGATATTGGTACATCAATGGATCTATGAGTCCATATATATAGGTACATTGAATGGTGGTTGAGTGCCGGATTTGAAATAAGTTATCAATCAGAGTTAATTATCGGAAAAGGACAAGATTCGAATTGAGTGGTACATATTCAAACACAGTTACCCAAGAATTATTAAAGCCAAACACTACTGACTTGACACCACGGGCAAATTATTAAAGCAAACACTACAGACTTGACACCACTGGTGGATTTGAAATAAGTTATCAACCAGAGTTAATTATCGGAAACGGACAAGATTCGAATTGAGTGGTACATATTCAAACACAGTTACCCATACATTAAAGCAAACATTACATAGTTGTCACCACTTGAAAATTATTAAAGCAAACATTAAAGCAAACACTACAGACTTCACACCACTGACAAGTTTGACCGAATACAGACAAAAACTCACTTGAAATTAATTTCCAAATAGCTCTTTGGACAACTGCTCTAACAACTCTTTCTTACGGTCATTGAGATGCTCTTCCGAAGTTAGCTTTAGATACATACTAATTTTCTTAGCATTAGTCTTCTCTTTCATCGCATTAGTCTTCTCTTTAATCAATTCGTTAGTCTCTGCTTGCACCGATGCTATCTTGTCCAATTGTTCAAGCTCTTTCTCCTTGAATTGGATATAAGAATCCCACTCTTTGTCCACCTCCTCGTCGGCATCTTCTCTAATTTTCTTTTTACTCTTTTTTTTAGCTGCCTCCCTACCCATTGGACGAGGAATTGATCCTATAGAGTTTGAGTCACTTGCATCACTGTCGTGTGATCTCTTAGATCCACTACTTCTCGAGCCACTATTTCCTCCTACCTGACTACAAAAACGTGGTTGATCACGGAGAACGCGCCATTCTTCCATCAAAGTAAATTGACCAATCTTCCCACTTGCGAATAATTCCTGCGCTCTTGCGATAACATCATCCTCCGACCAACCGCTTCAGTGCTCACGCTTAGCGCTATCATAAGCGCCAATCCATTTACCCAGTCTTGTGTTCATATAATTCCAACGGTTTCGGCAGGCAACCCAATCGCGCGGAGGATCGAATGAGCAATGTTCATTACAATACTCAGCAATATCTCTCCAAAATGTTTCTCCTTTCTGGTTTCTTCCGACAACACTGTTTGTTCCACAATTAATCCACCCACTAATTAGCACTAGATTTTGTGCAGTGTTCCATGCGGGTGAATAGGCTTTTTTGCACTTAGGAGTGATTTCATTGACTTCATTATCAGCTGACCCGCCACCAAGATTGACTTGTGTTGAAAATTCCGGAAAATCCGATACATCAACACTCGGAAAATTTTCAGGAACCACTGGCATATAACCACTAGACTGGGGTGTTTGAGATGAATATCTCACAGATCCATAAGATGGATGAGAGTTTAGAACAATTGATGACTGGTTAAAATTTTGTCTGTTTTGAGGAGGTTGGTACAAATATTGATTTGGATCTGGATAATAGTTTTGATTTCGAGGACGTTGGTTGGAGATTTGATGTGAGACTTGATAATAGTTTGGATTTTGAGGACGTTGGTTGAAGAATTGATGTGGGACTTGATAATTGGTGGGATTTTGAGGACGTTGGTAAGAAATTTGATTTGGATCTTCATAGTTGTTGTGATTTTGGTTGTAAAATGGGTTGTTTGAAGAATTCTGGGTGTTGAATTGGTGATTGTTGGGATCCATTTCAATACAAATGCTAATAGATAGATAAATAAGATGGTGAGAGAGATAATAAGAGAGTGAAAAAACTTGGTTTTTTTTTCTGTGTCCAAATCAAACGAACCAAGTCTCTATTTATAGAGAAAAAAAAATCATGAATTTTGGTATAATTTTTATTTCAGAAAATATTTTTGTTGATGAAATAATTGAGTTCAAAAGATAAGGAAAAACGAAATCCGGAGCCACCAATCAGAGGAAGCCACGTGGCAGGGGGAAAAAACTTTCTCTTTCCTGCAGACACGCGCCTTGTCTGCGCGTGTGCAGCACGCGCCTGCGGTGGCCACTGGCCTCGCGCCACGTGGCACACCGCAGGCTCTTTAATTTTGTTGAAAAACTTCAACAATTTTCTTCTCTCTCTTCCCTTTCAACCAACTTCAACAACCACTAAACTCCTTCAACGAAATTCAACAAAATTAAACAATCAATTCAATCATCCATTGTGGATGGTCTTAGATTTATATTGAAGTTAATATGTTGAAATATTATGCTTCTCGAATCCACGTGTCAGGTTCTCAATTCTTCATTAATGCTTTGAGATGCATAATTAGTGTTTACTTTAACTCCGAACCAAACATGCATGCCTCTTTGGTGCTTTCTTTGTTTAAATGAGAAGTGATTTTGGGAAAAACTGCTTACTATTATAACCTGTTTGGTTCACCACTTTTAGTGTTAGACAATTATACCTCTGTTTTTCAAATATGCCTATTGCTTTTATAGTGGAAAAATTGATTATGAGAAAATTTAAAATGAATCCATTCATACGGATAGTTTTTATGCTAAATGAGAATTGCACACTTCATTAAACTAATTAATTAGGAACAATGACAATAACAATAATGGGTGGTTTAACATGGAAGCATACAATCACAAGTGATGTCTTTGACCGAAACAGAACCATGAGAAGCTCCCTGGTTCATGCTTGAGAGTTCAGACTAATTAATTTCACCAAGTGACTCAGATTAATGTCTGCTGAACAACTTAAAAGAGGGCACGCAATCTTTAATTGTCATGTTTCATTTGACAACTTTCATAGCAAAAAGAGTACTCAAGTTAGTAGTTCTAGGAAGTGAACAGATTTTCAAATGAAGTGTTTGCGGATGGTAGAGAAATTATTATCGAATGTTGTTCATTTATAAAAACAGTTTATTTGAACACTTATGGTTTGCATTTATTTAAAAGTTATTTTAAAAAAACTATTGAAATAAATTAAAAATAAGTTATAAAAATTTATTGCTTATAAGTAAGACATAAACTATTTATATAAGCTCTTCAAAACATTAACATAAGGGTATGCTAAGCTAAGCTCAAATAAGCTCTTTCAAACACGTGAAATTGATTTAAGCTCATTGATAACTTATGTATTCATTATACTTATTTTTTCTTCTTCGAAAAACTACCATGAAAACAAAGTTAATGAACTACAAATGAGTTCCTTAAGAAGAGATTCTGCAACTCAATGCAAGGCCTCTCAACGACACGAACTTGAGGGGAGAATTCATCCCCAATCTAACCGGATAATCGGCAACGTTACACTCTCTGCAAATATATGCACTTCCACTGGCCACTCCCTTTGAACCAACCATGGATCTCCTCTACCTGAAGCATTGGCATAAACAGCTTCTACTCTCTTCATCTTACTTATTATACATGGTGTTTTTTTTCTCTTAACAATATGATCATAAATTCATAATAAATAGCAGCTAGCACTAGCTGTAAAAAGAAAATGTTACTCAAAAAAGCGCGCCACCTTTACTCTCTTTTTCTTGAGTGTTCAAACAAATGATCCAACATTAACGAAAAGAAGTTACTGTTAAAAATAATCAGTGCTTTTAATGGCTCTCGTGGGTGAGGCGTTTACTAATGTTGATCTTTGATCCCCTATTGATAAATAATGCATGAACTAATCCTCCTTTACACCTTGACCCATTTATTATTCTCCTAACAACTTCTATATTAGTAGAAGCTACTCGTATAACACACAAGGTTAACATATATCGAGACATGTGAAAATGTTAAAGATACTTTACACTTTTAGCCAAAATGTTTGGTTTTAAGCTAAATGCAACTGATTGGGTTCCTTTCACATTTCAATAGTGTCTTTAGATCTAATGTGTATTCTTAATTTTTAAAACATTAAATGTGATTTTCAATTGAAAATCAAACATGTACGAAAATTAACCTCATGGCAAGCAAAACTCGAGTCTTTCATGTTAATTCAAGCACAAGATTATAAGATTAGTTCAAAACAATGCTACACAAGGCTCAGTTGGAAGGATTCAAAGCATCCAAGGCATTAACCCATGACCAAACCAACTTATACTTCATAGTGAATGACAAATGTAGGTTTACGTTAGCAGTTATTTTCTTAAAGAACTAAAAATAAGAGTTTCCAATTCAAAATCAATATCGGACATCTAATTACCAGAAGTTCTAAAAGCACCAAAGTCTACTGTTACAACAATGGCTTCAAGGGATGACAAGTATATGGATTCTTACAATATTTTACTATTTAATGCTTACGTTGTCCGTATCTTTATCTCATGTTATTGTGCTTTTCTACTTCAAGTTCTCTACTTTCCACTTGAGTCAATACTCATTGGAGTATTGAACCTTCAAGTTATCACCGAACAAATTGTGTTCTTTTCAAACTAATGTTGGATTGGTGCTCATCGGAGCACTTTTCGTTGAAGTTATCACCGAATAGCTTCTTCCTCTTATTAGTTATTACAAAAGTTCAATTCAAGCAATTGGGTGGGTCTTAAACACTACGAAACAAAAATGATTATTTAGAAGCAATGAATCCAATTTGTTCTTACATGAACAATGAGGTCCTTCATCTAGGGTTTTGGATAACCATTGTTATGCTCCAGAGAGAACCTGATTTATTATGAATGAGGGTTAGCCTTTTATAGTGGGGCTGAACCCTAAACCTAAATCTATTACATATGGGCTTCATCTAGGCATCATGGGCCTTTATTCGTTACAGACCCAGGTCACTAGCTAGTATTCAACATAAGTTTTCAGGAGTCGAGTGTCAAGGTCGATAGGTCCCCTGAATAGAGGTCGAGTCGCTCTGATGAGGCGAGACCGGTCCACAATTAATCAAAGATAAAATAGTGAAATTTATAGAACACTTAGCTTTGTTAACCACTAATCTATAGAGCTTAAGCCTTAACACTATGTTTGTTAGCACAGAGATGGGAGAGATAGAGATGCTGAAGAGAGAATTGGAAGAGAGATGGCAATACCAACCTTGTTTGGTATGAATGATACAGAGGAGAGAGGGACCGTGGAGAGAGAGATGAGAAGCTTTTTGGAGTCTCTTCAATTTGAAGAGAAATCAATAAAGTTGATGGTACTTTTTCTTCTTTCCTGTTTTGCCCTTAAAGTTATCACTATCACTATTTTTAATATTATATATGTTAAGATAAAAATGTACTTTTACATAAAATATAACTTTACACGTCATTCTTTCTCTTCTCTCTCTCTTTTATCTCTATCATACCAAACAACCTCTAAATCCACTCTATTTCTCACATATTTCTCTCTACTCAACTTCTCTCTTCCCTACTCTCTCTTCTCTATCTCTCTCTTCTCTACCAAACAAAGCATAAGAGAACCAATATCTAAGTCTTCATATTCATCTTTACACAAAAACGGGCACAAAACTTGACATGTGTCATGCCAAACAGGATTAGCATGTCTCTGAATTGAAGTGCAATGCATGTCAAAAAGAAAAAGAATTAAGCACACAGAGATTAATATCCCTCTCCTAGAAATGATAACTGAAGCATGCTTTGAAGTCAATGATGAAGGCCATTAGGATCATCAGAGAATGAAAATAATTAAATTAAAGGGATGGGGAACACTGATTGGCATGTCAGCCACACAATTCTTATCTATTCAAAAAAACCCCAAATTCCATGCTTAGATGAACGCACACCAACAGGGTTTTGTGTTTCCTAAGAGCATAAATATAATGCACGCACTTGATTTGTTTATTTCACACTGTTCTTCAATCCATAAACTCCTTTGTCTTATTTACCTCTTGCTTAACCCCTCTCCTCCAATGAATGTGTAATTGCTCTAAAAAATAACTGAAAGAATTCATTTGTTCTTAAAATTTCGTGTCTTTCAATATTTTAATTGGTTAGCAACAATGGGTGGCTAACACACCACATGTACATGAAGGGTGGATGATATAGATATTGCAATTTTATATATGAAAAACAGCAATAGTTAGGACATTCCAATGCATCTGAATAAATTGTGGAGTTTAATAAAGGATTTTTTATTTACAAAATGAGGCATACTGCATATTTAAATACACGATAAAAAATCATGATCAAACTAAAATTACATACAATAGCCAACTGTAAAAGCTAATGAAAATTAATTTTATTTATATGATTTTAGTTCATCGGAGTTGGCTCACCTGATTTTTTACCATGTATCTAAATATACAAAATGTCCACAAACCATGCTTTAAACTACGTGATACACATATGAATGTAATGTGAAATGTCGACACGAGTCAATATAGACAATATATCGATTATATATAGCTTCTTTTTTTATCATTACTTTCCTCCGTTCTCCCCACGTACACTTAATTTTGCTTTTCAATTCATCACATCTAAGAAATAGGAAAAAAATACATGTTTTTTCCGTGGTTGAGTGTTGGACAATTTGATTAGATAAGGAAACAAACTTTTGGGAAAAGAAAAGCAACTGAGATGAAATGCTACACATAAAGTTCCTTTCATACTCCCTCCGGTCCTATTTATAAGCATGAAAGAGAAGAAAAATCTTGAACCTTTTTATAAGAACCAAATGAAAGTTTGAGCTATATTAATTAATTTTTTCCAATGATGCCCTTATTAATTCTAATTTGTAAAATGTGTCTCATATTAATTATTCTCTCTCTTTTTCACTTTCCAACACTAATAACAAAGGGTAATTTTGGAAGTTCATTTTAATTTAAGACAAATTTAATGCATTTTATCTAGTTTAACTACATTTCTTAAACTATGTGAATTTTTTTTTTGTTGCTTATAAATAGGACCGGAGGAGTACTAGCAAAGGATTGAAATTGTGCTAATATAGAGGTAATAAAAAACATATTTGTGTGGATTCACAAAGGATTTCAAACACATTATCCAAGGTTGATTTTGCTTAACACTATATATTTATTGGTGTTTGCTTAACGTTTATATATCATTTATTGCTTAGACATAATGAGTTGTCCAAAATAAATACTTTTGTGAGTAATTTTTGTTTGGGTAACATAATCATTGCTGCTTTTTGGCACGTTGGGCTCATAGAAAATATTGAGCCCAGTAAACAATTGCAAACTGCACAGGCTGACCCTGTGCCGAAAATTTATGAAGCAGTACTCAGCCCAGTAAATCTTGCTCACCATTGACAAAAAAAAAAAACCTGTGCATTAAAATTCCTATGTATTTCTTGACAAAAAAATAATCCTATGTATTTTGAATGATCAAATGTGTTTCTTCATATATATAGATAATAATGATGTTACTATATATTCAATATGACTAGAGATATATGACCAAATAAATGTTTAGAAATGGTTGAGCAATCCTCACCTCCTAGTTTTTTGGGTAGAGTTAGGTTTGACCCAAATTCTAAAATGATATCAAGACCTATTCTAAATCCGTTTTTTGAAAAACACTCATATATGATAGCAATACTCACCTATAAACTACCTTTTGGGATAAAGTTAGGCCTAACACCACGAAGGTGCTGATAATATAAGTGAAATAGCTTATGTAGCCCGCAAGCATGCAGTGAACATTTTAAAAGCATCTCATTTATCACTTTCGACCATACAAATCCTAATCCAATGATTGAATGTACTTCTTCAATTTTTCTTAACTTAGTGCTTGTTTAGTTCCGGGGAACCCAGAATCAATTCTGATAGCGCAAAGTTAATTATGGATGACAATATAAATATTTGAGTGTGATTATGAAGAATCTATTTCAGCCTCAAAATCGATCACGCTAGGAAGCTAGAGAAAATAGCTTTTTTGTTGAACATAATTTTTCAAACTGAATTTGATAACATTACCCTACAAAACTCACTTTTCTGTTTAAGGTATTCAAACATAAGTACAAACAGTACACTTTAAAATCACGTTTATCACAATCAATTTTATTAAAATGAACTCTATCAAAATCAATTTTAGACCACGCCGATCCAAGCACGCGCTCACACCATCTGAGTTGATGCAAGACAATTTTTAACCATGCTTGCTAGAGGAAGAAAAGTAAAATTTGAAATGGAAGATTGTAAAATTGGAAGATTTGTAAAATGAATGATGCAGAGATCCTGATCTTAGAACACACTGAGAAACTACTAAGTCTTTCTAATACACAAAGAAACAGGTGTTCAGCAACATGTAAAGAAAGCAACACAAACCAGAGGACAGATTTATACATGAACAGACAATTTTCTCAACTGTACTAAATGCATTACAAACTGGATACAAATAGGTAAACTTGAATAAATACAAGTTCAGTTTGTTGCTCAAGTCTTATAATATAACCTAACCATATTTCACAAAACCAGGTAGTTGAAGGAGGAAAGCCAGCTTATATGGATGTAGTTGTGAATAAACAAACATCCCATAAGATCAATCATAAACCCTTAGAACCGGGAAGATCAATCCAGTGCAACGAGATTTCCACTTCACCACATTCGACATGTCGCAATCTGAGGATCATGTCTTGGATAATTTTGCCGCTGTTATAATAGATACAGCTCTCGTCCGCCAAGCAATTCTCCTTGCTTGGTTGTATTCTCTTGATCACGGTGCCGTTGGGAAGGCCAGTTACGTTCATCTTCAAGGCTTCTATATAGGGAAAGATTTCAAATTCCGCATCTCCCATTTTGTCATCTTTGCTAAAAGTGTCATGGTCATACACAGTCTGCAATTGGAAAAGATTATTAACTAGTGTGCAGTCCAATAGAATGAACAAAAAATGATACATCAGAAAATCTCAGATAAATACAAAGGAGAATGCTAACAAGTGCCCTAAAGAAACAAAAATCGAAAACTTTGACGAAAAAGAAAGCATTTATTTGATAGAAAAGGGTGTAATAGCCCAAATTAAAGAACAGAACACACATAGCAGAGCTGCACCTATTAATTACATAAATTATAACATCCTACCTTTCTAACTACCTGAGGTTACTAACATGTTTTGGTATAAAGAAAGGTATCTTCCACATTAGACAATCATGTTCGAGCTGAGAACATCCACATCTTGGTGGAGCTAGCTCTCCCCCAGGGGTTTTCCCATTCACTAGACTTTAACCCAAGGCCTTGCTTAAGGAAAATCAAACATGTACTACTTGAACCAACCACCTGTTGGTCCTTAGGTTACTAGCTAACTAATTGTAACTAAGAATTTTAATATTTTCCTTTTAAGTGATTGATAGTATTTAATAGTGTTTTCAATGGTCCATTACCAGTTTTCCCTTTAGGGCACTCGTCACCAATACTCTAAAAACAAATACAGCAGAAAAAGAGAGCATTATTTGACCTGGATGCAGTGAAACTTGCCAAATATAAAGAAGTGTTCACTTTTCTATAGTTCATATTGCATATCCAAGTAAATAAGGCATCCAAGTACAAATGCATGGGTATGGTCAGTGTTACTACATTTACTAGTGGTGCAAGAATAACATCAGTTTTCTTTTGGAAATGCATCTAGAATTTATTCTAACGTCAAAACCAATTATAGGGAGAAACTTCTATGAGTAGCTTATGAGTGTCAGAATTGATTATGTGTAAAGAGAAGTTGATCCTAGCATACTATAAGGCAGTTTAATTTTCAAGGCAGGACATGTGAAATGATAAACTTTGTTGCATCAGAACACATCAATTCATGAAGTGGGGTATATATGGATGTTCAATTACAGACAGTCCAAAAATGTTCAGGTGTATGTGTGTGTTCTATCATCTATGTAGATTTTTCTCTTAAAAATATTTTTCCCTACCATAAAGACAAGGACATCATGAGACCATGAGTAATTAAGATGTCCTGGGAAACCAATTAAAAATGAAATTCAATTCAATTCAATTCAACTTGAAAAGACATAAACAAACCAATTCAGTCACTTACCAGCAAAACGGAGTGATGAGGATCTATGACAGAAAGGGTAAGGTCTTCATTCCACTCAGGATTAACATCCTTCTTAATCACACGAGTCTTAAGTTTCTGGAATACAAATTCAAAAAACTCAAGTTATGATTATGCATAATTAGACAAGATCTACTAGAATATATATTGCATCAAATTCTTCAATCATCAGAATCTTGCCTTGCCCATCATATTTCATAACCCCCCATGCAATTTAACATCAGTGAAGACATAGATTAAAATGAAAAATTTTATCACACCATAAATCTGATCAAAACAAAGACATCATAGGTTTTCATGGTTTTACAATTTACATCCATTAACTACATAGAAGAAAAAAAAAATGGAAGCAAGAGTTTCTGCACAATTAAGAGCAAATTTTTGTTTAAATAGAAAAAGGGTCCTTGAATCAATTGCAAGAAAAGTGGATCAATGAAGAAAAAGAAGAAGAATGAATTTTTATGATCAGTGGTACAAAAAAAACTGAGAAGTTGAGAAATTGAATGAGAAGATGAAGATGAACCTGATTGTACATCTTAACAACAACATAAGGGTCACTGCTACGAACATCACGAACAGCAAGGTTGACGCCACGCTTAACACGAACCCTGAGAAGGCCTAGCAGGTTCTCCATCAGAGACTTTGGTGTTGAATCTTCCATTTCTTTCTTTCTTTCTTCCCTCTTTATATTATGATTATAATAATAACATAACCTGTAATAAAAAATCATTAAATGTGTTGAATGAGTCTTGTGACACTGAATGATGAAAATCCAAAAAAGGTGGCGGTGAACGTGTGCAGAAGGTAAGAGATTAGGGAGGGTGGTAGGGTCTACCAGTAAGGAAAATGTCTGTCTCTGTGGGGCAGGGGAACCTGTGAGGAGAATTGATATGATGAAACCTTAACAAGAAGATGAAGAAGAACAATGCAATGAATTGAATTGAATGAGGCAATGCCAAATTGTGAGATGTTAATTATTGTGTTTGTGTGTGTGTTTTTGTTTTTTTGTTTTCTGGTAATGGAGGGTGACCGGTACTTTGTTTATAGACAAAACAGTTGGTCATGGGAGGGACATCTATCAACCAACGTGTCCCATGTTTTTTTTTTTTGAAAGTACGTGTCCCATGTTGACCTCTTGCATTGTTTCAAATGTTTTTTACTTACAAAGTAATATATGAAATTTTTCATGTCTAAGATCTTCTTTATTTGACAAAAATCTATTTAGATGATTTAATTATAAATACAAGATTTATTTGTCTAATTTTTTTTTTGAACAACTGAATTAAAAGACAAATTATACTAAGCCGCCACAATAACGTCGGTCAGAAACTAAAAGCGGATTCAAGTCAGTAGGGGTAAAGACCACTATTGGAGAGGAACCCGGAAACGCAAACCCAACAAGGCTAGCTTATCAGCACACGAATTAGCCTCTACCGGGATATGTCGGAAGGAGATACGCCACGAGCGAGTAGAAATTGCAACAATCTCTCCCGTCACAATTGCCAAGTGAGAAGACATAGGAGGGGCTTTCAACATTCAAATAACATCCAACGAATCACTCTCACAAACGACATGTCGATATCCCAAATCTCAAGCCAATAGAAGACCATACTCGATGGCCAAAAACTTAGTAGAGAGAGCACAAGAGCCAGCAACGGAACCCGAAAACGTCTCATTGTCCCAACCAAGAGGCGGAAGCATAACGAAGCAGGTCACCATAACCAATTTGTTTATTGTGTAGCTTAAAACAACCATCAATATTCAACTTTACCTGTGTAGTTCTAGGGTAGGACCAAAGTAGCCTACTAGAGATTTTGTATAGAATTGGACGAGGGTACTCCAAATTAATTTCTATGAGAAGACATAGGAGGTTAAGGTGATGACGCAGCTTGAGGGAGGTTGAGGTGATGACGCAGCTTAAAACAACCATCAATATTAGAGATTGAGCTTCAAATAGGAAATGAAAGTATGTGATTGAATGACTATGTAAAAAAATTTACACTGTCAATGGTTGTATTAAGTTGCATCATCACCTCAATCACTTCTATTAGAGTGATTCTCTAACACTGTCGTCACCTCAACCTCCCTCATCTTCCACCATCATCACCTCAACCTCACCTTTTTTCCGGCAATCGTGACCACCCAGACCCAACTGTCACCTCCTCCCCAACATGCCTCTGACTAAACCATGAACCCAACCCACATAGAGCCAACCATATTCAACCGCCAAAACCACCACCATGCCTCTTTGTCATACTCCACTCATGCCTCTTTGTAACCTAGATCAGGCTTCCATTGCACCATCAATGGAAGGAGGAACCAGATCTGAGTGTTACTAACCCAGATGAAGAACAAAACGAAAAATGATGGAAAGAGAAACCAGATCTGGGTGTTACTAACCTATACCCATTTTTTTATTTTAATTTGTATAAATAAGAGATTTTCACATTTTTGCTTTTTCAAACTCACTCAATGTGATTTCGAACATAAATGACAATAAGAAAAGGAACAAAAAGGTGTCAAATTGATGGAAGTAAATATAAAAATCAGAAGAAAAAAACAGAAATATGGGTTTGAGAAGACTAAGATAAAATAAATTTCAAGTTACATTTAGAGTTTTAGTCATTTCTCCGGTGCTGAAATTAGAGGTAATCCATGGACAATAAGACCCATGGAATAAGATGATAAACAATGTGAGAATCAGATCTGATAAAACCCAGATGAGTGGGGAAATTAAGATGGAGAAGACACCAAAACTCAGATGGAAGAACTAGATCTGATGAAACCCACATAATAGACTAAGGAGAGATTTATCATATGAGAATTGTCTTTTTATGTGAAAATGGTAGGAATAAATAATAATCATTAGATCTAATCATGAATGTTCAAAATTCAGATATGTACTTCGGATTAAATGATATATCTTAAATTTTTCAAATCCAGATTATGATGTACTGATAAAGTGCTTCCATGAAGTCAATTCAAAATCCACTAATAGCATAATCTATTTTTAAGATCATTGCACCCATTTATTCAAAGTGAGCTGTAGTCATAAAAAATATGCCTCACATGACTGCTATAGTACAATCCGAATGTTTAATAACTGAGCAAAATTGGGCCACATTTCAATTATGGCAATACTGCAATAGAACTAGTTGCAGATCCTGATAACAGTGCTGAGGAGGAGCAAAACAAGCTTTCCATGTACACAGTTGCCTCGCATGAAGAACAAAGAATCACTACCATTTGCAGAAACCACATATCGTAGTAATCCTGCATTGTGACTAGAAATGAATAGGATCACCAGTATCATTAGTGTGGAGTGTTTGGCTGCAGAGACTAAATTATTCAGCCTTCCCATGTATCTACCGGAATAGCTTCCTCAATCTTTCAGCAGCTGAGGCTGCCATTTTGTTGGTCGGCTCAAGTACAAGGGCGTATTTAAAATCTGCAAAGCAAAATAATACACCTATGATTTGGAAAATTCTATAATTTCATATGAAAATGAGAACAACAATGAACTTAAAAGAATACATAGCTGTCTAATATCCGAAAATTTTGACAGTATAGCCCCACATTTTCTCACAAATAATCTGAATTCTAGCAGCTTACCAAGTTTGAACAGCCCAAGAGTTCAGTTGAGCTATGTCGTAAATAGAATAAAGAGGGAGTAAATATATTTTGTATACTGTATCGTTATAACCTTAATTATGATAGATAGACTCTTTCCTTATTTTAAGTGATTGCTATTTGCTAAACCTAAACTAACGGGACTATCCTCGTATATATAAACAATTAGAATATTTCATTCAAGTAGTTCTTCAGCAAAACATATCCTTGCAATCATTTCAAATTAAGAAGAATTTGAACTTTGAATTACTATATACCTTTCAAGAGCCTGAATTTTGAAATTCGTAAAAGCACATAACTAGAATTCATCTTACTATGGCCAATGAGGCTCAGGTTATAACCATACCTAACTTCACAAAAAGGAATTAACTTGTTTGGATGACCACATAAACAATAAATAGGTTGGTTTTTGTGTAAATAACACTACAGATTGGCCATCATCTCTAATTCCTGATTCAATTTTAAAATGATAAGATGCACACAAATGTGAAACAACTGAAAGATCTTACCATCAATTGCATCCTTGTAGTAGCCTAGCATCTCTCTTGCTCTACCTCTACGAAAATAGGCTTTCACATTCTGTATAAAATTAAGGAAGAAATGTTACTGCAAGCTGCAAAGCTCACATCCCAGAAAATATGGAATACGCAGGAATCAGAGCAAGTTAGATTGAGCTTTACAAGAAGGGAGCATGCAATTAAAATTGCATAAACAATTTTGTTTGTGAATACAAATATTGTCCTTCAACTATCAAGTCTTGATTTTCATTAGACAAGAATATTTGAACTTCGGAGCAAATGCAGGATTTGGTTATATCTTACACGACAAGAACAACAATCACCAAAGAACATAAAAAATTTCAAGCACAGAGTTCTCTGTGAAGACATTGGTCACCTTTTTGTCGATGCTAATTGCATTTGTGCAATCTGCCTCTGCTTGGAGATAACTGCATGAGCAGAGAGAAAAATATCACAATGTTTACAAGATAACTTTTGCAGAGTGAACTGGCCAGAATGATCCCCTACCTCCCAAGTTCTAGGAATGCTTGAGCTCTGTTATTGTAGTATGTTGCATTATTGCCACTAAGTTTGATAGCTTCTGTATAAAATCCAATAGCTTTCTGCCACTGCTTATCTTTGTAGGCTTGGTTTCCCTGAATCATTAAGTAACAAACCAAAAGAAAAGGGATAAAGGAGAAGATAACTTTTACATATAATCCAACCTTATCTTTCTGCCAGTTAGTTCTGTATAGTGTATAATACAGGAATGTTGTAATTTAAATCAACAATAAATGAAATATACATGTCCACCATGAAAATGTAAGAGAAACAAAGGTGATGAATAAACCCAAAATTGCTGGTAAGTTGAAGGATTGTGAATGAGAGACGATCTATAGTTTATAACAGATTAGTTTTTAACATCAGCAATAATCTAGTGATAAACAATGCCAGTTACATCGCACAATCACAACCATATGCATATAAATGCTGAAAACATTCCATGTCAATATGTCATCAAATACCTTCTCTTTGGCAATTTCAGCAGATTGTTCTTGAGTAATAACATTTCTTGACAGTTTAGTTTCAGCAGCAATTTCAACCTGCTCCTGGATAGTTGAATACATGGTCTGTAGTGTGTCCAGTAGAAAACGATCACCACCTTGCCGGGCTATCAAGGACACTGAAACTGGACACTTGTCATAAAATCCAAATGGTATTGCGACCTGAAATGAAAGGATGATTATCAGAATATCATTTAAGATTCATAAGAGTGTGATTTGGTAACACTTGTAACAGTACCAGAAAAAGAGGTAAGGGAAAACAAGAAGGTAAGGTTGTTTTGGTTTTAAATAGAGCTTGACGGTGTTGGCTAATCCATGTATCTAACCTCACCAAGTGAGATAAAGCTTGGTCTTTATTATATAAAAGGAGGTAAAAAAGAATAGCATAAAATAACCTTATCCAAGTTTTGAAGGGAGGAAAGAATCTTACCTGACAGCAACCAGATATGCTTGCAATACTCAGCAGACTTAATGCATTGCTCCGATAGTCCTCTGATATGATCTCCTTCCCTCCCAATTTTGGAGGAGGATTAGCTACAGTTGGGATGACCAATATTCCTTCATCCTTAAAGCATAAAATAGCAATAAGATTACAACAACAAAATTATCAGAATATACTGCTGCGTAGAAATTGAAATTTGCACCACACATGCCACACGTGATACTATGGGAATACCAAGAGCACCTTGCAATGTTAGTTGAGGGTCATAAGGAAGGATCTGTTAGTATATTTTTCAGGAATTTGTTAGCAAGTTTTCATATTCGATGTCAATTTTTCAGTTATTATTCCTCATAAGTTGGTAAAAATTAGAATAGAGCTTTTAATGTTCCAAGAATTGCACATGAAAATCCTATCACTGTAAGCTCTCTTCTCTAATATACTATTCTCTAAGTGCAAGTTAAAAAATAAAATTCTCAAACATGCATCAAGTAATGATTTTAGTTACTACTTACTGTAGAACACAGCAAGATAACAAAAGATGTAGAAGGTAAAATGTTTAGGAAGATGAGAGCCATTATAGGAACAAGACAATATGAAGATTAATTTAAATGAGAAAGATTTGAGTCGGAAGCAAAGCGGAGTAAAACCATCACTTTACCTTCAAAAGAGAATTGACAGCATCACGCATCTCATTTCTAACAGATCTATAGTTCTCAACATCTACATCAGAAACCTCAAACTTTTCTTGCAGATCTGCTGAGACAGCTGGATGAAGCTCAGGCTTTACTATACTCATCCACTCCTCATGTGTGAGTCTAAATTCATGCCTGTACATATAAATTGATAAAAGAATCATACTATATTACTAAACATCAACAGACAGGAGGAACATAGTTGGAAAATTTATTTGACACACAATTGGTGAGGAGCATCAAGAATAAAGGCGCTCCATTCTTTTCCATTCAATGTTGTCATAAAATTGCAAATTATAATAACATTACCATATCATAAGGAAATCACAAACCTTTGCAGAAACTGCATGATTTTTGCAAGTGACTTCAATGAAGGAGCTTTCAGTTCACCATTTTGTTGCTGACTAGAGAGTTTTTTCAAACTAGGAAGTTTATTACATAAAAACTCCTCAAGATTTATATGCTTCAATACTTGTCCTGAAAACAATTGGTTGAAAAAAGAAAAAGAAATTAAAGCAGAATAAGTTCATGTGCAAACGTAAAGTATCTGAAAAAAGCAACAAGAGATGTTAATAATGACTAGAACATTGTTCTCAAAAAAAAATAATGACTAGAACACAGCAAAAGAACATACTTCCAAAAAGCTTCTCAGTGGATTGGATCACCACCTGAGAACTCCTATCAAGAGGAACATTCAACTGTTGAAAACAATCATCAGCTATAATTATTTGACGAGGACTGCGTTGAACTACAAATGGTGCTTGGAGAAGTATATGTCCAACACGTCGCAAAATATTAGGATCCCTAGCAAACCAACCTGCAGAAGGCAATTCAGTCTGAAAAAAAACTAGTTTCCAGTTTCAACACACAAAAATGAGAATGGAGTCTAGTAGGCTACAGTGGCGGTAGAGCAGCAGATGAGCTAGAGCACTTGGGCTTTGATCTTTAGACTTTAGAAATATACTAGCTATTCAAAAAAAATCAATAATTGAATCATCCATACCAACAGTCTCCAGACTTTTCGAAACAGGTATGATTCCAATATGAGAAACAGCCCCATATGAAGGCCGAAATCCCAAAATGCCACAAAATCCGGCCGGTAGTCTCACCCCTCCGATGGTATCAATACCTGTTATATAAGATGGGGCAAAGCATGATGGTATCAGGCAAATATTTACATATCAGCATATGTTGAATTTGTGATGATACTAGACCAGTAATAATAAAGTTATATATAAAAAGAAGTATATTAGCCTTTAAACAATTTAACCATAATTTCTTCGTAATATAAGTCTAGAAACTTACACAAACTACGATTCCAAAGTTACAGCAATACCATCCATTAATGATGAAATCAGCCGAACAAGTCAAAGAATGGATGTTGTATTGCCCATAAACAAAAGGCTTGACACAGTTAATTCATCAAATTCTGGATTTTCCTTGACTTAAATCTAGAAAATAGTTAGTGAACTATGTTCCAAACTCCCAATACGTTACAAATGCATTTATGCATGAGAAATTGCCAATTGTCCATCACTATAACATACCCCTCTAATGAATTCCTCATATTCTTTATTATAAAGATAAATTGAGAAACAAAGGCATGCACCAAGAATGCAACTAGACAACACACTTGGTGAGAATAAGCAAACCCACAAAGAAGAGGCCATCCCTATTCTGCCCAAACAACCATCGATTAGGTCTTCCACAGATCAAACACAGGATTTGATATCTCGAACAGATTGTTCTAATTTGCTATCAACCTATATTATGTAATTAAATTATGTTACGAGCTATGAATATGGTCCATTGTGTTTTCCAAGAACCAAAATTAGCCAGTGTGTGGTTGGCATCAATTCTATTACTACAGACTAATATATGCACTGGGTGAAAGTGAAAGTATTGAACACTTAAAGTGTCTAATAACTTCTTATAGAATGAAAAATTAATCAATCTAACCGTTGAGTCGTGTTACATTGTCTTGATGATCATGTAAATAAAATTTAGGTAACTTAGACATTTAGAGGTAGGTTATTGTATTGCAGATATTTATTTAAATTTTAAATAACATATTATATCTTAAAATAACATGGTGCGATAAAATATCAATTGTTTTTTGAATTATACAAAATTTATATACTTATTTTAGTTGAGAACTTTCAACCTAGCAGTTGGATTGATAAAATTCACCATTTATATAAGTGTTATTAAAGGGTCTAAGTATATCAAACCTTACAACCTGGTGCCAACAAATCCTGACTCTAGATATAATATTATTATCCTGTGTCTATTTTATTTTTGCAAGAGGCCTTAATCAGCCCAATGAAGGAAGACACACACATATCAAAAATAAATAAATACATAGAAAACCTTCTAAATGACATCCGTAAGTGACAATGAACTTGCCATGTGCCTTTAGAAAAACAAAGAAGAATGAAGAAAGGCTATTGAAAAGATATCAAAAAGCTCACCTAGTGCAAAGTCAACTAAATTAGAAGCAACAGCCACAGCAGCACCACTAGAGGAGCCACCCGGTACCCGAGCAGGCACAGCAGGATTAGTTGGTGTTCCATACTGTTTATTTTCACCACTAATACTGAAAATAAAGAATGACAAAAATGAGTTATGTTTCTCAAATCAAGAAATTCCAGAACATCATTAATGGGAGGATATTAAATTCACACTATAAGCCCTATGTGCAACAGTTCATGTCTTTACAATCTTCAATGCTACATCATAAGTGGTGAGTAGCCAGGGCTTTTATCATATTTGGACTCCTGTCCATATGCTTATCTTTCTATACTCGATTTCATTAACAAATATTTCTACATCTCTTAGCCTAGGAAACAAATCATACTACAAAGCATGCCTTGCCAACAATCCATAAATGAGGGGGGTATATACTATATACTGAAATTCGATTCATTATCATCATCTTTCATCAATAAATGTAAGAGAAAAAGAATAATAGTGGAATATGGAACCAACCCATATGCCAGTTCATCCACAACAGTTGTCCCAATGCAGGTTGCACCTCCTTCAACCAGAGCAGAAACCACAGGTGATGTCTGGGAAGCAGCTTCATGCGTCCTTGCCCACTCTGGATGCCCAAACGTGGTCACATGTCCATCTATGTCAAATCTGGTAACCATTATGAAAAAAAAATATCTTTATTGCCAAGCAAAAAAAATGGAGGCCTCAACATTGTAAATCAAAAACACACAAAAATGGTACTAGAAGTATCTTCTTTTTCTTGAAGAAATTAACATCAAATCACAAGATACACAATTGCAATTCAAATACAATAATCAATCCAATTTCAGCAAGAGAAAATTGATGGGGTTAAGGGATTGAAATGTTCATTGCAAAAAAAAAAAACAAAAAAATCAATTTTATGTTCAGGAGAAGCAAAACAAAAGCACCCCAGTTGCAGAAAACAGCAAATACCAATTAATCAAAACCACAAAAAGAAACAAACTTTGAGAAATCAGAGTAAAAAAATGAAGTGGGCATGTGAGAAAAGTTACATACAGGTCAGAGACGGCGAAGTTGAGGGAAGTGAGAGGGTGAGGAGCTTTGGGAGGAGCAGGTTGAGGAGGAGGAAGAAGCAGAAGCTTGTGGATGAAAGCACCAAAGTCTTGCTTGATTGAACGCTTCTTGAGCTTTCTGGTCATGAGGAAGATTCCAGCCAAACCAAGTCCCAACAAGACCCATAGATTGGTAGATTGAGACGCCATGAATGATGAAGAGAAGAGAAAAGGGGTGGAACCGAAGACGGAGGAGGAGGAGGAGAAGGAGGAGGCTGAGACGCCGCAACCAACACCTCAAAGCAGCAGCAAGAATCGAAAGATAGCAGCACACCACGGAATTACCGACCTATACTATAGCAGTAGCTAATTTGGCGTTGAAGATAATGAGAAAATATATATACTAATAAATTAGTTTACCTTGTAAAGAAAAATTAGTTTTACCTTATTTTTATTTTATTACTTATTGTATTTTTTGAAATGTAATTTCATTACTATTGTTGAATCAAAAGATTTTATTAGGTGTTTAAGATGTGTTAACCTGTTTAGGATTCGGTGATACGGTCTCTTCGAAGTCCAAACAGGTACCTTTTCCTAGAATTCAATTTTGTGACAGCACCCTTACGAATCTAGTTTGTCTACTAATGGATCACGTGTTGGTTGAGTCGATAGATTTAGGTGAGCATTAATGTAAGTCTTATTATATAAATATAATCAATATATATTAATACAATATAAGAGTATGGGTCGTGGTAGTCGTATGAAAATCGAAAGGGACGCAAACATCGGGAGGCGTCTCATGTCGTGTGTGAGGGGCCTGTCACGCTGGTGGTTGATGAGTTTGAAGATAGTTCGGCATCGTCAAACATGATAAATTTACTTCTTTCTCGTGTGTTGTTACGGTTGGTGGTTATTTACGAGAGCGAAGAAGGCTTGACTTCCTACTAAGCTTTTGGGTATGAAATTTGACGAAGAAGAAGGATGTTGGAGCTCTAGTTGATTTGGACTCGGGACCTAGGTGTCTGTCTGAAGTCC
This sequence comes from Lotus japonicus, assembly GCF_012489685.1. Taxonomy (NCBI): domain Eukaryota; kingdom Viridiplantae; phylum Streptophyta; class Magnoliopsida; order Fabales; family Fabaceae; genus Lotus; species Lotus japonicus. The sequence goes on from NC_080042.1 coordinate 63,195,429, forward strand.
AATTTATTATTATTAAAGTTGCTCCACACATCCAATTCATAGGTTGAGTGTAAAGGAAAATCAATTTTAAAAAAAGTTGAAAAAAGAAGTGAAAAGTAAAGTTAGACCAAGTATTTGAGTTAAGCATGTGAGAAGAGAATACTCGTTTTTTGTTCGTGAGACTTGGAATCACGCGAGTAAAAAAGAGAGATTTCACCTGGAACCAAATGCCAACAATTGAGATCAAGTATTCAATCCACACACATTTCACTCTCAGTTCTTTTTTTTACATAAACAATTCATAGATTTATATTTTTAATTTTCACTTGATGTAGGAAAGAGAATGAATTGTCAATGCAAAATATGAGAAATCTTGGAATTGTAAGACAAGATTGGTGGTTGCAACTATTTTCAATATGTGTGGGTCCATAACACCAAATATTGGAATTATGAGATTAGAAATGGTGTACAAGGTGAGGTAAAAGATAGACTATTTATATCCAACAACAAAAGTTGAATGGTAGATGGTGATAAAATTCAAAAAATATAATTTGTTTCATTCAACAATTATATTGTTTTTAAAAGGGATTGTGCTCAAACGTGAGAATTCGGGAGAAATCTCTCATGGTTGCGATAGAGAACCATGGGGGTTTGAGGTGGTTGTTACCCCTGCGTCACGACGTAGCTTCTAGGTTCCATAGTATAAGGGGGAACCTGTAGATTTTTCAACGCTCAAGTTAGTGCAAGTGTTGGGAGAGAACTTCAAAAACTCAATCAGAACTCAAGTCTAAAATGTTAAGAATAAATAGCATGTGAGCGATAGAGCCTGTATTTATAAACTTGAATCTCATGGCGGTTGCTTCTGCAAGTGTGAAGGAGGCCCTTTAAGTTGGGCTTCCGAGCAAGCAGATGATCTCTGACCGTCTGTTGAGAGATTATTCTATACCGATACTACTTTTAAAACCCTCAAGATTCAATTGTAGTATAGCATAGGGTTTTGTCGTATCCGCAGGGAATTGCTAATACAAATGTCGTTCTCTAGTGAAATCACTCAAGCAATGGATTTCCAAAAGGGTTGATGATTTTAGTGATCAAAAGCTAATGTAAATTAAACAAAGTGAGAATAAAAAGCGATTGGATATCAAGATGAGAAAGCTGTTGGAATTGGAGTTCACCGTTTAACTACTAGTGTCCTATGATTCTATATGCAAATTCATTCCTATCTATGATTCATCTACACCAGTTCTAACCTACTTCATTGATTCCTCACATGAGTGGATATATATAACTCACTTTCCTAAACATTGATTCCTCACATGCATAGAAAAGCTAAGTTATCTTTAAGCTTAGGTGTTTAAATGACTAACAAGCCTAATTCCATTCCTAGACATTAGGTTTATTAGATGGTTAATCCTAGGTTGAACTCTAGACGTCGTAGCTTCCGCTCTTACGCCGAATCAAGCGATATGTTCTAGGTGCGCAAACTAAAACATAGCATTAAGAACAAGAGACAACCATTGAATCATGTGATAGAAACTATATTACATATAGAAATCAAGAAGAACACATCATAGTTAAAGGTTACATCCAAATCCAACAAGAGAAACTTAGAAACCCATGTTCATGGATTCCTTCAAGCTTACAAGAGAAGAACTAAGATGACAGTGATGATCCGTGACGTCCGTGAACCGTGTCCAGCTCGTCGGGGGGTCAAGAATCCTTGTGCACAACTTCCCTCTTCGTTCTCTCTGAAGTTTTTCTCTCAGAAGTTCCAATCCTTCAAAAAGTGGTGAGCTTTTGGTATTTAAATGAATCAGAGTCGTGGATTTTCGCTTAGCAAAGATTTGATCGCTAAGCGAAATCCTGATAATCTACTTTGAACCGCCTTACTTTCGCTTAGCGAGCCTTATTCTCGCTAAGCGAAATCCTTTTCCTTCATGGGAAGGTTTTCTTCCTTTGCTAAGAGACATATATCATGGCTAAGCGAATCTCTTCTCTTCAAAATACCCTTTTCTTGGTTTGGATTTTCTCTAACTTTTTTCCTACATCAAAAGCTCACAGTCAAAATACTTATAAAGCATATTTTAACTAAATTAAACATATTACAACTAAAACTATATATATACTAAATCTAATTAAAGGAGAGTCAATTTGATATAAATTTCTCATGATAAGTCCTAAATTGCTATGGAAAATTAGGTAAATTATGCATTTATCACCGTCCTACCTTAGTTTGTTGTGTGTCAACCTTCAAGCAGATGGCTTGCCGAAACATATTGAATGCTCAACACTTAAATTATTAAATGCTTAACTCTTCTTTCATTATTTTAAGTGAGAGATTAGGGAAACACTTAAATTATTAAATGCTCAACTCTTCTTTCATTTTTTTAAGTGAGAGATTAGGGTTTTATTGTTGCATCAATGAGAATTGAGAACCCTTAATTGGGAACGAAGTTTGTGTGCATTCCCTAATCTAATGCTCAACTCTTATATATTATATGCATGTTGTCTGTAAAATATATTATGAATGCTCAATGGTTTATATCATGGGAAGGGAGAGAAAGAAAATTATATTAATTATAAGGTATGGAGAACCATCAAGCCTTATTTGTAAAAAATAAGGCATGGTTCCTTAGTGATGAGAACTCCTAAGCTAATAGCATTAAAGATGTTATTAGTACACTCAAGATAAAACCCACACAACACGCTCTAACCTTCAAATTTGCAAGGGTTTGTGATAATATATTTACACAGTTATTTTAGGTCTTAATATTCATTCACCTTAGAATGCTCATGTGTGCTCTAGAAAGATTATAAAAGTCTTTTATAGAAGGTGTTCTAAATCTTCACACTCATGTAGGTTAATAAATCAAGTGTGTCTCTACAACACTACCTAAATAATAGGTTATGTATCTATTAAGATTTTCGTAGATACATCAAGTTTTGTTGTATAACACCACCCAAGTAGCATGCTATGTATTTGATGAGAGTTCAGGTAACCTCACAACAGCACTACCGCATGTCATAGGGATGAGATTTAGTGTTAGGAATATTCATATATGAATTTGTTTGACCATAAATTTGATATCCATCACATTTTTCTCCACAATGATTTAGGTCCGTCCCCCTTAATTAACACATACAGGACAAATTTTATGGCTAGCCCCTTTATAAATGGATCAATAAGATTTCCCACACCTCTAACATAATCTGGTGAGATAACACCATTTTTAATTAGGTTTCTGACAAAAATAAGTTTCATGTGTATAAGTTCTATTGTCAATATTTGCACTGCTATTAGCCACGTACACCGGCTTTAGCCTGAGAGAAAATAACACTGAATAGATATAACAAGTGCATATATGCCCCCACAATAGTAAATCAACCATCAATCTTAATATCATGCAATTTTAATATTTTATAGTAGTATGTTGCACATTACCATCTTTCTTTTAAGCCAAATAAGGAAAATCATCTCAATTGAGCTATGACGTGCTCGAATTCCTATAAGAACCAACAATGTTTGGCAAATCACTAAAATTCAAAATAATGTATATTATCAAAAAATCAAGAGACTTTAGACGATTATACTACTTTGATCACATTTTTGGACGCAATTGATCCCATTCCAAAACATTATATACAGAAATATAAATGACTTCTTGAATTATACATATATGTTGACTCAGTATAATGCTTGGTTCAAAAATAAAGTTGAAGTTCATGAAATTTCTGAGAATTTAATGCTTGGTTAAAAATCTAAAATTTTCTCTGTATGATAAGCTTTCCAACAAATAAAATCTATATAGTAAGACTTTGGACATTTGTAGAATGATTTAAAAATCATATACCCTGTTGTCCACAAGTTAATCAAGAAACATTAGAAGATATTTCCTGACAAATCAAGTACCAAACCAAACTTTGCTTGTCCTAATTCCTAAGGTCAAGAAACCGTTGCATGCAAATGAATTTAGGTCAATTAGTCTTTGTAGCGTCATTTTCAAAATAATTACTAAGTTTATGGTGAATAGGTTGAAATTAATTTTGCCAAATATTATCTGTGAGGCCCAAAGCGCTTTTGTCCCGGGAAGGATGATCACGGACAATGCGCTGGTGGCTTTTGAATGTTTTCATTTTATGAAGAAGAAAATAAGTGGTCGTAATGGCGTTTTAGCTCTTAAGCTTGACATGTCAAAAGCTTATCATAGAGTGAAGTGGCATTTTTTGGCGAGTGTTCTTACCCAGATGGGTTTTCCTAGACAATGCGTGTCATTGATTATGAGTTGTGTCACTACGCTGAACTTCTCTATTATGCTTAATGGTTCTCCCCAGGAGGCTTTTAACCCTGGTAGAGGTTTGCGGCAGGGGGACCCCCTCTCCCCGTATTTATTTATTTTATGTAGCGAAGTCTTTTCTGCTTTGATAAATAAAGTTGTTTTAACATCCTCGTTACATGGGGTGAAGGTTGCTAGAACAACACCTGTGATTTCTCATCTCCTCTTTGCAGATGACTATGTGATTTTCGCTAGAGCAACAGTGGAAGAGATGGAATGTGTGAAGGATATTCTTTCATCTTATGAGCGAGTTTCAGGGCAGGTCATTAATGTTGACAAGTCAACGCTCACGGTTAGCCGAAACGTGCCTGATGACTATTTTAATCACCTTAAAGGGTTGATGAACGTAAAGGATGTGGAGTGTTTTGAAAAGTATCTTGGGTTACCGACGATCATGGGGAAGTCTAAGACCCAGATCTTCAACTTTGTCAAGGACCGGGTTTGGAAAAAACTCAAGGGTTGGAAAGAAAAAACATTTTCCAAAGCGAGTAAGGAGGTTTTAGTAAAAGTTGTGGCTCAAGCTATACCTTCTTACGTTATGTCTTGTTTCCTTCTTCCTGACAGCTTATGTTCTCAAATTGAGGGAATTATTAGCCGGTTCTATTGGGGTGGCGATGTCAATAAGCGCACGGTCCATTGGCTCAAATAGGACACCTTGTGCCGACCCAAGGGTCGTGGTGGTTTAAGTTTCCGAGACTTTAAGGCTTTTAACATAGCCTTGGTGGCGAAGAATTGGTGGAGAATAATGTCCAAGCCGAATACTATGTTGGCTAAGGTGTATAAAGCAGTGTACTTTCCCCATCAATCAATCTACGCATGGTCTAGTTTATTGAAATCATCTTGGTTATTTCATGAGGGTGGAATGTGGCAAGTGGGTGATGGCAAAAGTATTAAAGCATGGGAAGATAAATGGATCCCCACTTCTGGACCCATGGTGTTTCGAAATGATGTGGCTTTGGAGTTGAGTATCACTCATGTGTCACATCTCCCTGAAGAGAATGGAAGTCGATGGAACCGTGATCTAGTGGAAGATTTGTGCTGGCCTCCCACTGCTACAGCCATATTGCCTATTCCCTTGTCTTTGCAAGCACGGGAAGATTGTTTATTTTGGCCCGAGACTAGTAATGGTTATTATAGTGTGAAAACTGGTTATAATTTCATCAGGAAAAAGCATATGGAGGAGGATGCTTCAACTTCAACAACACCCTCTTTATCACATGCGCTTTGGACCAAGTTGTGGAAGGCTGATGTTGTTCCTCGTTGTCGTGAGACCGTCTGGCGTGCAAGCCTTGGAGTGTTACCGGTGAAGGATGTGCTTTACTGCCGGGGAGTGGTAGAAGACTCTTGTTGCCCACGCTGTCCAGGAGTTCTAGAGACTATTCAGCATGTGTTGTTCTTTTGCCCGATAGCGAAGCTGGTCTTATTTGCCTCCCCCTTGGCTATCCGTGTGGACGTCGAGTGCACCGTGCAACAGTTCCTGACTCGTTTCCTTGCTGCTGCTAATCTGGAAGTGGCAGGAATCCTCTTCACGCTGCTCTATGCTCTTTGGCAGGTTCCTAACGAGCTGGTGTACAACAGGCGGGACGCGACAGTAGCTGTAACGCCCCGATTTCTCGAGTGTTACACAGTAACTAATTAACCAATTTTCGTAAAGAGTTTTCGTCGATTCACTTATTAATCTTGAATTAATGATAAAAGTTTAATTTTACAAAATTCTCGAAACTTAACCATTTCAAACTTGCGGAAATAATCATCAACGTAAACCTCAAACTTTATTAATCATTGAAAAGAGTATGAAATAAATATCCGAAAGAAAACTTCAAAGTAAATTACATCAAGTTAAAATATCCCAACTAAAATAAAGTAATGGTTCAATGCTTCCAAAACTCGGTACTCTCAACCCAAAAGGAAAAATGGATGTCTCTCAACCCATCCATATCCTTGGCCCCTTCCTCTTTATCTTCTTCCTCTTCATCTGAAGTGTAGTCGTCATCCGGTAGTGGCTCGTCACAGAGCATCAACTCCCAAGAATGAGTCGTCGCCATTATCTTCACGACCATCTACCCCCCCCCCCCCAAATAAACACATAGCAAACAAGCAGGGTCAGGTCCAACAAAAAGAATGATAATGACAAAATCAACAACAACATAATATAAGTACATTATATGTCTTTTATGGGAAAGAGTCAGTTACTAACGGAATCTCACATCACACAACCCACCAATCCTGCCTTGGCCAATCACTTACATCCGCAGATGTGCAATCACGTGAAGCTGCAATACTTCACAAAAATCTCATGGTGACCGCAGTCAACCAAACACGTGGAGCCGCAAAGATCCACAAAATCTCTAGGTGACCGCAGTCAACCTTTTCACGTGGAGACCAACAGTCAATCCACAATTCTCCCTCGCGTGCAAGCCCATCGTTCTCATGGACTATAGTCTACACTAGACCTATGCCCATATTATTCACATTTACTTGCAAGCGAGTTAATTACACGTTTCTCTTTGTTTAAGTCTCTAAAGTCAACCTAGAGTCTTACATCAACATCGCATAAATACAACAATTAAACGATCACAGACACATCGGGAATTACAACTAGATGAGCGACCCTTTGAACAATTTCCAATAATATCACAATTCACGTAAGGCATAGCATAAACTTACACTTACGCATGGCACATCATGGCATAAATTATCAAATAAGGTAACATAAGGCTTATGCATGGAAAACAACACATTTTCGCAACTTAGCTTTTTGGACAGCAGAAACAACGTTCATTGAAACTGGTCTATAGAATGCGTCCTCCAACAAAAAGTCATGTATAATATCTTTCTGGAAAGCTATTTTAAAGATCTACAACTCTCTAGTTAAAATAATTTTCATTTGAGCCCCAGAATTAGGTGATATTACTCCTTAAAGTTTCTGTCCGACACAGGGAAAAACAGCAGGTATGACAGTTACCCAAAACGACCTACAACACACAATACTAGACCACAATTTATGATCTTTATACGCCTGGAAAGCTCTTTCGAAGATATACAATTTGTATGTTAATCATTTCTTTATTTGACGACCAGAAACAAGTGAAAATAGGACCTGAAGTTTACTGTCCAGCACAGAAATCTGACAGAGAATGCATTTGCCATCAATTTCGTTTTAGCCATTCTATTCTAAGGGTTCTAAGTCATCTACCAGCATCAAATATAGTAACATGTTCACAGTGTAACCCAATATCACATGGAAAAAGGCCCCGTTTGGATAAACAGCTTAATTAAGCGCTTATGGTCATAAGCGCTTATGACATAAGCGCTTATTCATAAGCTATTTTTAAAAATTTATTGAAATAAATTAAAAATAAGCTGTGTATAAGCATAAGCTGTTTTTCATAAGCTATCCTGAGTAGCTTATGAAAATAAGCTGAAAATAGCTTATGGCAGACCATAAGCTGTTTGCATAAGCTCTCCCAAACACTGGCATAAGAGCTTATGCTGTCAGATAAGCTCAAATAAGCTCTTCTAAACTGGGCCAAAGTCCAGCACACATCGCATATTCAAAACCTCAAGCACATCAATCAAGTTCATACATAAAATCATGTCAAAGCTATGGCCTACACATGCTACCCAACTCCTAGGACCAGCCCTTACCTTGATTAAGAGTGAAGAAATCAGAAGTTGGGTGATGAAGAAGGGATCAAAAGCTGCTGTCCAAGACCCTCTCTTCCCTCCTACTCGAGCTCTCTCTCTTGCAGGTCTCCCTCTCTCTCTCGTGCGCGCACAAGGTGGCGGTGGTGGCTTGGTCGGCGGCGGCTAAGGGTGCAAGGGGTGGTTCTCTCACTCTTTTCTCTTCTGTTTTCTTTACGTAAGGAGTGCAAGGGTTTCTGTTTCAGAACTGAATGGAAAAGAAACTTTTCCCCCCTTCAAGACCCTAATACAACCGCGGGCTCCCCCTCTTCATGGGCTTGGGTTTCTTTTCTTTTCTCTTGAGCCCGCTCCAAGTCAAACCCTTGACCCAATAACTTAAGCACTTAATCAGACCTGAATCTAATTAAAAACTTAAGCCCTCTTAAGTAATTTCATAATCAAATTCGGAATTAGAAGAAAACAAACTAATTTACTCGCTGGTACTGTACAGCCGGAACCACCGTCGCTTAAACGCGAATATCTCGAGCTACAGAGGTCGGAATGACTTGATTCCACTTCGAGAATTTTCCTAACTTAAAGGGCTACAACTCCCATGAAGGAAGGTTTCCCAAAAGAGGTCGTTATGACCCTCTAAAAATCCACACAAGTTGACAGCTATAATCTGTCAATTTACAAACTTGGCCAAAAACCTCATTTTTATTCAATTTTTTCTCAAAAACGATACAAAATGAATTTAGGGCCTTACAGTAGCCCAGGTGATGCAGCGAGCAGCTCCGTTCGTCCCTTGTGTTGTAGCAAGAAGCTCCTCCGGGTGGTCGCAACCTACAGTCCTCTTGGCGGAAACCGGCGGCTAGTACTTTCAAGGTAAACTTTGATGCTTCATTGCAAAATTTGTCTGAGAAGGGTGTGGAGCCAAATTTGGTTTCTCTGAACACGGTTATTCAGGGTTTACGAGGGCCGAGAGAGGTTGAGGCGGTGTTTCATGAGATGAAATTCTGATTCTTTCAATGCAGTCATTCACGGGTTACGGTGTTTGAGGAGATGAAACGAAAGGGTTTTGCACCTGATGAGAAGACTTACACGTCTCTCATTGATTTGTTCTGCAACCAGAGTGAGAGTGAGAAGGCTTATAAGGTTTTGCGTGAAATGATTGATAGAGGATTTTCACCTTCAGTTGTTGAATACAACAAGCTTATTGATTCATACTGCACTTTGGGGTATTGCCAAACCCATAATCTGGAGAAGGTGTTTGAAATCAAGAAGGAGATGCTTCACAAGGGCTTCTTGCCTGATGCTGACAACTATTCGATGCTTTTACGCTTCGCGAGGGTGTGGAGCCAATGGCGTATGCTTATGTTAATTTGATGGGTCCATATTGTGATAAAGGTGAATTCAGTAAGGCTTTTCATATGCATGATCAAATGATACACAAGGGTTTTTTGCCTGATTTTGTTACTGAGTTTTCACCGTCTCTTGTTACGTGCAACGCGCTTATTCACGGGCTTGGCTTCTTCGGGAGGGCTGAGGAGGCTCTGGAGATTTTGAGGGGCATGCCTGAGATGGGTTTGTTCCCTGATACTGTTAGTTTTACCGCTGTTGTATCTGGGTTTTTCCGAATCGGGGAGCTGAGGAAGGCGTATGATTTGAAGCTGGAGATGGATGAAATGATGCAGAGTAATAATATGTTGGCTATCCAGCCCCTGTCTGGAGACGTGTATTGGTCACTTATGGGCAAACAAGGCGGCCTGTTGGATGAGGTTAATTATACTAGTTTGATAAATGCTTATTGTGCTGACGGTGAAGTGGTTAAGGCAAAGACTTTGCTTGATGAATTGACACACTTTGGTGATGTGCTTATTAGTGGGCTTGATAAGAAAGCTAGGACACGAGAAGCTAAGAAGATGCTTCTGAGCTTGGTTTATCATTTGTGTACGAGTAGTTGGCCAACTTTAACATTTGATACTCTGATAGAGAACTGCAGTAATAATGAATTTACGAGTTTGGTAGAGCTTGTCAAAGGTTTCCGGATTAGGGATTTAGAGAATGAAGCAGCCAGTGTTTTAAACACAATGCTTCATTGGAATGATAAGCCAGATGGAGCAGTTTATAATTTCTTAATTGTTGAACATTGTAGATGTGATAATGTTGATAAGGCATATGATATGTACATGGAGATGGTGCATTGTGGTTTTGCATCTCACATGTTCTCTGTACTTGCTCTTATTAAGACTCTATATTATGGTAGAAGGTACAATGAGATGAGTTGGGTAATTGAAAACACACTGAGGAGCTGTAATCTCAATGGTTCTGAGCTACATAAAGCACTTAATGAAATTGACGTCAGGAGAGGTATATTTAAAGATGCTCTTTTGAATGTTCTTGCTGAAATAGCCATGGATGGCCTGTTACTTAATGGTGGAAAGTGTTCATATGCTCCAGAAAATGCCTAATATATTTGGTTTTGCTAGTTGAACTCTGTTACCATAAACTTTAAGTAGAAATTGTTTTTTTTTTCCTTTTCTTTATCAGAAACTTTCCGTGTTCTGCTATAATCTTCACATCGATTTCATGCTTCGGTTTTCCTTCTTTTTTCTTTGTATTCTGTTTGTTACTACTACTCTTCTCATTGGCCTGTGATGCATCAATTTGTCCGTACCATCTGAGATTTCTCTGATCGATACTCCAATTCCTAAATCTGAGGCCATTTCGTTGAAGGATTTTTCTGATCTTAATCACTGATTTGATTTTTAGGTTTTCTGTATGAATGAATGCTTGCTTGCTTGTGAATGAAAGAGGCAACAAATTAGAGTCGCTGATTCGTTAACTCCATAGCGAAATCAGTGCTGTACGTTGCCTATAGAAATTTGGTGCTGAGATTCTGGCATTTGTCTCCTTAGGCCCATGCATTCAGACGTTCCTACACTTTTATTACTTCGAAAATCACTATTGCTATGCTGTGACAAAGAACGATTACTGGTTTGTGCTTTCTAGTTATAAGGATTTTTTTGATCTTAATCATCTATTGCATTTTTGTGATCTTTAGGTTTTCTTTATTAATGCTTGTTTGGGGTTGAAAATTGAAAAAGGCAACAAATTAGAGTCTCTGACTTGCTTGTTCCATAGCGAATTCAGTGCTGTACGTTGCCGAGAAAAACATTGGTGTTGAGATACTGGCATTTGTCTCACTAGGCTTGTGCATTCAGATCAGATGTTCCTACAATTTTTCCCATTAGTTATAGGTATTGCCTAAGCAGTTAATATAATTTTACTCTTGAAATTGTATTAGAGTTGCTTTTGCTTTTAAAAACCCAGTAGTAGTGTACTTTTAAGATGAGTATAAATTTGGTATTGGTTTTTGGCTTGGTAGTGTATTTTTTTGTTTTGATACATAAAATTTTGTGGGAAAAAGATCAGCAACTTCTGAGTTGCTTGTTCCATAGTGATTTCAGTGCTGTACGTTGCCAAGGAAAAAAATTGGCGTTGAGATTCTGGCAAAAAATCAAAAGTTCTTTCTTACAGTTGCTAATTTAAAAAATAATGAGAGTTGCTGATCAAAAGTTCTTTCAACACATGTGTGTACATATACTAACAGTGAGAGGTAGCTTCCAATATAATAAGAGACGAAACTAGTCAGCTAAATTTGTTCTTGTCTAGTGAATAAAGTCGTGAGAGGTTAGGCAGGACGTTCTTGTAGACCATTAGCGCAATCCGTAAAAAATAAATTTTGCGTTAAATTGTTGGGAAAAAAAGTCACTGCCTCGAAGTAAATTTTCGGTGCACAACGTACAAAATTGAAGACTTATTTTCTCCAAGATTAACACAATTAACGATCTGACTCGAGCACCCAAGACAGAATGCTATGGAGACTTCCCAAAACAAGTGCCCAAAAATAGGAGTAACCAAAGGAGAAGTGAATGATGATCAAGGAGAAGAAAGATCATAAGAAAACCCATATTTTTACATCCTCTGCTTTTCATATATAAAAACTCTTCCTTTTTTTCTTCTTTTACTTGAAGCCCATAAATAGATAAGCCATCTATATCTATCTATCTATCTATCTATTATATACTAAAAGAAGGTTTTCTTCTAGAAAAACCTATGCTATGTAGCACCCCTATATCATTCCATTTCCCTCTAAAACAAAAAACTCATATCTCATTTTTTTTTCACATCACATCTGTTTTTTATTTTATAATATAGATTATTCTTACAACTTTTCTAGCACATTTTTTCCATATCCCATTAAGTAAACAAAATATTTTATTATCACGAAATTATTAACATCTTTTTGAAATAAAATAAATATTTTAAATGAAATATTTATATGAAATAAAATGAAATATTTTTAAAAATTTATTTTGAGTAAATAATATATATATATATATATATATTGTCATTTTTTAATAATGTTATTTTATTTTTTTAATTATTTTTTTGGTACATCTGAAAGATAAATTGCACCCGCCAAGAATTGATTCATGGACCTCCCCTTACCCAACCCATATGTCCCACAGCTCCTACCACTTGAGTTATCCTATGGAAACAATTATTTTAATTATTAATATATTAAGTGCTAATAAATAAAATTTGTAATAATTTTGAATAAAATGCATTTGAATGAAGGTTACCTACTATTGATTTTGTTAGAATGGTTGTAAAATGAGTATGACAAAAAAAGAATATTTTCAAATAAAAAAAATATTTTATTCGAATTTCACCATTAATATTTTAAAATTTTGAACTTTCATCAATATTCAAATCAAATAAAAATTTCTTATTTTAGATATCCAAAATTAACAAAAACTGTTATGCATTATAACTGAAATTAATTACTATAATTATTACCGAAATTAATGAATAGACTTAATGGCTGGGTTTTCCTCTTCTGCTATCAGCGGTGACCCTTTTGAAGCGGAAACTAAAGCGCCACGGGATGGCCTCTTAATGGCTTGGAAACATGGCTACAAGAAGGTATCGTGTGATGTGGACTGTGAGGATTTAGTGAACATCCTTGATGGAGCAAACTTGGATCGTGTCACGCACCATCCCCAAGTTATCATTCTCAAAGAAATCATGGAAATCATGGTTAGGGAGTGGCGCGTGACTGTCGATTGAGTTCACTGGGATTGAAATACAGCAGCGGATTGGCTTGCGATTTGCGAAGCATGGCCATAGTCTCTTGACTCCTTGTGTTCAACTTATTAATCAGCCGGCGAGTGAGCTTCAATTTCTTATGCTGAAGGACTCCCTAGCTGTGCCTTAGTTTTCTTCTTTTCTGGTGTTAATTTTCTGATGTATAAAAAAAATTACATTTTTCAAATTCAAATTCAAATTCAAATTTCAAAATCAGAATTCAATATTTATTTTGAATTTTAATATTTTCTTAATTATATTTGAATTTTATAACAATTTCGGAAATATAATATAATTTACTAAATACATAAAAACATTTATTGTTTAAAAAATCCAATAAATATTTTATTCCCATTCAACAAAAAAAGCCAATAAATATTAGGCTTAATTGCAACTTTAGTCCCTGACGTTTACTAAAACCACGATTTTAGTCCCTCACCTAATTTAATTACAAGAATAGTCCCTCACGTTCCCTCCCGTTTGCAACGTTAGTCCTTCTGTCCAATTTTTAATAGAGAAGGCTTATGTGGCAACGCGCATGCCTCTCATGTGACCAAGAAAAATGATTTACCTGCACTTTAAGTCCCCTACTTATACACATTGTGTAGTTTTGGTCCTTCAAGTTCAAAAAATGCATCCAAATTAATAAAAAAACAATAAAGAAATAGAAAATGATAACTATTCATCTTCTTCAAAAATTTTACTCAAATTAAAATTTATTTTACTATGCCTGATTATGATTTTATAAAATACTTATTTAAATTTTTATTCAGTAATGTTTTGATAACAATCATAATTGTTTCTCTTTCCATCCTAGTTAATTTAAATTGAAAATATTTATATATAATCCTTCATGTTTTTTTTTCCGATATCTTTTATATTAAGTTAAATGTATTGATTAAATATATTTTTATTATTCTATAAAGTATAGACAAATCAATACATCTGTTTTTTAATTATTTAAAATTAAAATTAAAATTTATAATATTATGCCTGAGTATGATTTAATAAATATGTAATTAAATTTGAAGAATATGAATACTTATCATTTTCTGGTTTTTCTTTTTGTTTTTATATAAATGTGAATGCAATTTTTGAACTTTAAGGACCAAAACTACATAATGTGTATAAGCCAGGGACCAAAAGTGCAATTAAATCATTTTTCTTGGTCACATGAGAGGCATGTGCGTTGCCACATAAGCCTTCTCCGTTAACAATTAGATGGAAGGACTAACGTTGCAAACGGGAGGGAACGTGAGGGAACATTTTTGTAATTAAATTAGGTGAGAGACTAAAATCGTGGTTTTGGTAAACGTTAGAGACTAAAGTTGTAATTAAGCCAAAATAAATATTATTGGTTGCAAAATGTGTATGAAATGTATTTTTCAAATCAAATGAATATATATTTTCTCAAATGATTAGGATTTTTTAAGATCTAATTTTAAATTTGAATTCCATTGGAAATATTATTTATGAATATTTAATGGCTTATTATTAACATTGTCAAATTTTGTAAAATCGGTTGCTTTTGATGTGAAATAATTGTAAAACTTTTGTGGCACGCATCGCTTTTCAAACTCCACATTCATAATTTTTGTTTTACATCAGAAAGATAAATAATACCCCATAGGGATTGCTCTCTGGACCTTTTCCTCCCAACTCATTTGCCTTCTAACTCAAAACACTTGAGTTATCATTCTGGGACATTTTTCATTTATTTTATATTAGTTAAGAAATTTCAAATTTTATGGAAATAATTTGAATGAACATGGAGGCGATACGTGGCATTGGACAATCTATTTTAAATAATTATGAACAGTTTACTTTTCTAAAATAATTTAGTTACTATATTTTTTTCATTATATTATACTATAAATTCTTTTTTTTTTCTCCATCGGAAAGGTGACAAAATTAACTACAAAGTAAAAGGTCACTCAGCACCAGATTTTGGACATCAACTGGTGGATCCTCAAAAAACAGTAAACTAGTTATACTACTCGATGCCACCTTATAAGCGAGCCAATCAGCTACTTTATTGCATTCCCTGGGAATCCAAGCTAGTTTCACGGACCACTGCCTCTTGAGATGCTCTTTAATCTCTTGCAACACCGTGAACATGCGAACACTTTCCTCATCAGCTAAGGCTTCGATCAGTTCCTTGCAGTCCACCTCGCAAACGAGAGATCTGCAGCCTTTACTCCAAGCCTGGTCCAAACCGTGACGCAGCGCCAAAGCTTCAGCTCTAAGGATATTGCCCCCAGCCTCACGAAAATGAAAGCTAGCGATCCAAGCTCCCTTTGAGTCACGAAGAACTCCTCCTCCTCCCATACAATTGGTCAACGACAAGAAGCTCCCATCCACATTCAGCTTTATTTGACCTTCCGGTGGACAGCACCAAGTCTTCCTCAGTCGCTCGGTGCCATGCTCGATCTCATTCTGGTTTCCATATCTCACAATATCATCATGCTCAATACAGATTCGTCTCCAGGCTTCCTCCACATTCCACCCCGTCGGTTTAAAGACCACATTGTGCCTCCATTTCCAAATGCCTTACACGGTTGCAATGAATTTAATCTCATTTGAGATGTTAGCTAGATTCCTCACCCAATGTTTCAGGTTCGTAGATCCAAAGCTCAGCCAAGAGTGAGCTCACATCCTTCCCCAAATCTCTAACGCATATGGACAGTCCCTTAGGCAGTGTAAAATAGATTCCTGGTCACAAGAACAACGGGGGCAAGCTGGAGAGGCTGCAAGGTTGCACGTGAAGCGGTATTGATTCACCTGAAGGGATCTGTTCAACATGATTCAGATAAAGTATCTGATTTTCTTTGGGACGCCTAGCTTCCAGATCCAGGCCCAGTTATGTGTACCACCCTGAATCCGCTTCTGATCATAGAGTCATTCGTATGCATCTTTGGTACGATATTTACCCGTAGGGCTGCTATCTCAGGTCCAAGCATCCTCGTGGTTAGGAACAATAGCAGCCTCAATCTTCACTAGTTCCTGTTTAAATTCGTCTAGGAGCAACGTGAACACACGGTTAGGGTCCCATTTAGAGTTGTGGATCACATCTTTAAGAGTCATATTCGTATCAGAAATATGGACGAAAAGAACATGATCTGCCAGCTTCCCCCGCACACACCAAGGGTCATACCACAACGATGTCCCACCATTCCCTAAACGAAACTTGAACCCCTATTTCAGGGAATCCCTTGCGTTGAGAATGCCCTTCCAAGAAGGAGAATCAGTGGTGCATCTACTAACCAGCAGCATATGAGAACCAATCAAGTATTTATGGGATAGCGCTTGGACCCATAGCTTGTGGGGGTGATTCAGCATGCTCCACACCACTTTGCCCAACAAAGCTGTGTTCGCCGTAGCCATGTCCCTCTTTCCTAGACCACCCAACGCTTTTGTTTCTGTCACCTTTTGCCAGCCAACAAGATCCCAACCATTTCTGCCTCCTCTCCGCGACCACACGAACGATCTCATTGTTTTGTCAATGTGGTGAAGTATTCTTCTCGGGAGCCAATAGGCTTGCATACAATAAGTAGGGATTGAGGAGATTACTGATTTTTCCAGGCAAACCCTACCAGCCATGTTTAACAAGTTTGTTTTCCAGGAGGCCATTTTCTTTTGAACATTATCCAACAGAAATTGGAACTGGCCACTTCTAGTTCTCCCTCCATTCAGAGGAATTCCCAAGTACCTCCCCAACAAATCAACAAAGAGAATTAGGGCTATGGTGGCAATTTCTTCCCTCACCTGCGAACTCACACCTCTAGATGCCATAGCCTTCGATTTCTGCACATTGATTTTCAGCCCCGAGCACTCACAGAAGAGGGTAATGGTGTTAGCAAGCATGGCAACCTGATATGGGGTAGACTTACAGAACAATAAAACGTCATCGGCGAAGAACAAGTGCGAAATTGGGGGCCCTGACGTTGAAAGCTTGATCGGATTCCATCTTCCCAACTGCACTTGCTCCTGAATAAACACTGAGAGCCGCTCCATGCATAGAACAAACAGGTAGGGAGAAAGAGGGTCTCCCTGCATAAGGCCACATCCTGGGTTAAATGAGGGGAGGCGGGAACCGTTCCAGAGAATGGTTAACTGAGAGGAAGTTACACATCTCATGATCAAGTTCACTATCATGAGGGGGAATTTATACAGAACCAAGGTCTCCTTCAGGAAATCCCAACTAACACTATCATAGGCCTTCTCTAGGTCTATTTTGAAAGCCAAATTTCCTAACCTTGCTCTTGATTTCTCCATTATATGCACTAGTTCTTGGGCCAGAATAATGTTATCCACCGTTCCTCTCCCTGAGAGAAAGCTGTTTTGCATGGGGCTCACGAGGGCATTCAAGAAAGGCCTAATCCGATTCACCAAGACCTTAGTAATTAATTTGTAAGTCACATTACAAAGGCTGATGGGCCTAAATTCCTTGATGAATGAAGGATGATCCACTTTTGGAATAAGTGCTAATAAAATCTCCATCATCTTACTGTCTACTTCTCCTCTCTCAAATAGCAACAGAGACAAGGCGCCAAAGATCATTCCCCACCTTGTTCCAATATTTCTTGAAGAAAAAGGGTTGAAACCCATATGGGCCAGGAGCTGAAAGGGATCTCATGGACATTAGTGCTTTGTGAACCTCCTCTTTCTCTACTGGTGAACCTATAAAAGTCGTGGCTGCCTCTGAAAGACTTGGGAAGATGTTATGAGTCATTTTCGTCATGTTGTTTTGAGGCACTTCCGCAAAGAGGGTTTGGAAATAGCTAAGAGCTTCATTAGCCAAATCCTTTTGTGAGGAGCACCACTCCCCATCTCTCAATTTGAGCTTATAAATCGTATTCCGCTTCCGTCGAATTACGGTATGGGCATGGAAATATGCGGTATTTCTATCCCCAAATCTGACACGGTTCTCTCTAGCTTTTTGAAACTAGAGTAATTCTTCCTATTTCAGAAGCCCTCTATACTCCTTTTGCAGGTATGCTTCAAACGTCACGAGATCAGAAGTGATTCTTTTGTTTAATTCTCTTTGCACACCCTTTAATCGGGCCTCCACTCTCCTATTTTTCCTGAACATGTTGCCAAATACATTATTGTTGAAGTTAACTGAGTCTTGTTGAACCCAACCCAGTTTCATCTGAATGTTTTCCTCACTATTTCTCCATGCATTCAAAACTAAACTTGCAAACTTCAAATGGTCCGCCCAAGCTTCCAGGAAACGGAAAGGCCTTTCCCCCCTCGTTATTGATTCCGCTCCACAGTGTACCAGGAGGGGAGAGTGGTCAGAGTGTAGCCTTGGAAGATTCTCCACGAAGGCATCTGGGAAAGCAAGGCCCCAACCAATGTCTCTCAGGGCTCTATCCAGTCTTTTAGAGAGGATAATTTTGTTATTGACTTTCATGTGCCACGTGAATTTTCCACCTCCTGCTCCACCAATATCAGAGAGATTACAATTTTCCAGCACTTGAGCGAACTACAGCGCTTGATTTGCAAGGAAGTTGCCACCTCTGACTTCGGACGCATACAAAATCTCATTAAAATCACCCACTAGCATCCAGGAGGTAGTGATTTTGGTACGCAACCCAGAAAGATCAGACCAAAGTTGCTCTTTATTGACAGGAATTGGAGATGCATATATAGCGCTACACGTCCAAGAGAATGAGGTTTTCTAGATTTCGAAGGTGATAGCTCTGGCTCGTAAGTCCACGAGACGGAGGGATACACCGGAGCCTTGATTGGTAAGCACCCAAATACCCTCACTGAAACCAACTGCTTCCGAGACAAAGCTGGCAGAAAAACCTAAGGTGGACCACCACTTAGGCTCCACCAGGATAACAATATCAGGGTTGTTTTTTTCTAATCAACTCTTTTAAGAAGCACCTTCCAGTATCACTCTTAGCGCCTCTAACATTCCATGATAAGATTTTAAAATTTTCAAATCCAATAATTAATAAATCATATAGAAATAGGGCACTGCCCCCTCCTGCCCTCATGGAGGGATATTTCTCCATTATTCTGAGTTGGAAGCAAGGTTACCCACCTTAGGGTTTGAGTTCGTAAGCTCTATTGGCTGCATGTCTCCACCTGTTAAAGTCAACAACTTCTGATTAGGCCTTGTTCCTGACCCATTGTCTGGCAGTAGCAGGGTTTTTGTCCCCTCTTCCGCATGTGCGCGTTTGAGGTTTCTTGGATC
The DNA here is from genome assembly GCF_012489685.1 of Lotus japonicus. Taxonomy (NCBI): domain Eukaryota; kingdom Viridiplantae; phylum Streptophyta; class Magnoliopsida; order Fabales; family Fabaceae; genus Lotus; species Lotus japonicus. The sequence goes on from NC_080042.1 coordinate 63,214,728, forward strand.
CATTATATCATTGGGACCCACCCCTGTTTCTGAGCTGTAAGACAAAATCTTCAAAGACTCTTTTTTAGCCCTAGCCTTGAATTCCATGTTGAAGAGTTTGACTTTCGATCCATCAGCCTCCTTTGGTGGACCCTTCGTTATGATTGGTAAATCATTGCCAATCCCATAAATGGCATTATTGGGCTTTGATGGTTTTCCTGGGATCTGCGCCCCCTTTATGTTTAATTTGGAATGGTCTTTCTGGGCCCCACTCTTTCCATTCAATGATTTTCCCTCCTCCTTAATGGCTCCCTTGGATTTCGTGTTTTTCTTCTTTCTGGTAACCGCCATCCGGTCTCCATATAATTCCACATCAATTATTTCCACCGGTTTTTCCTTTTTTTTCGTGCTTTGATTCTCTTTCTCATGAACTTGAATTTTTTATCCTGCTTCTATCGCCAACTGTGTCGTTTCCTGCGAGATTTAAGGAGATTCCATTTCTACGTCCACCTTGGTTGCTACCTCGTTTGTCTCCGGCACCGCCACCCCCTGGGTCCACCGCCACTGGTTCACGACTTACCTTAGCTACCGACACCGAAACAGATTCTTTAGCAGGAGTGGGCAGAGAGCATTCCCTTCCACGGTGGCCATAACAACCACATTTTGGGCAGATTATGTGTAGTCCTTCATACTCCACCTTGTACCAGTAATCCTCAATTCCAATTTTTCCTATCACTAGTTTAGTGAGATCAAGTTCGGCACAAATTCGTGCAAACCATCCTCGGTCTCCCCTGAGCGTATGCATGTCGACTCTAATGGGGATGCCAATAACCTTGGCCACCGACATCAGAAAACTTTCATCATAGAACACAACATTTAGGCCCGGAATACGGATCCATGCCAGGGTCTTCGTCACGCGGGCTTCCGACGAGATGAACTTCGGGCTCCATGTTGAAACTGCTAGGTAATGATCGAAGATCATCCATGGCCCTCCACTTATAACTTTGTCCCGATCAGCCTCCATGTCAAATTTCACCATATAAAACTCGTTGTCGACATCTATCATGTCGAAGGCGCCCGAGAGCCCCCATATATGCTCCAACTTAGTTTTCATGGTGCGGTACCCTAGCTTCTTGCCCAAAAGGCAGATTACCAAAGCTTCTTTCCAGGGTGAGCACATGTTCTCGATCACAGACTGGTGTACACGAATCCTGGGCAGAGATGTGTTGTCATTGATGTACTCCACCCGGATCAAACCTTCATCTTCCACTCTTTTCTTTTGCGGTTCCGTCGAGGCACATCCCATTAGCTTGTCTCGAAAGGAGACCTTTTGATTCTGCATCGCTATGTCCGGTGGCTTTGGAGCGCCACCACCGCTGTTTGTCTCTCCATGGGGATGAGGGTTCTCCTCTCTTCCGACGCTCGCCATTACTTTATTAGATCTTAATTAATTTTATTATACTATAAATTCAAACTAAGATATGTAATTTTTTAAAAATGTTCCCATAACTTGAAAGAATAGAGTTATTTAAAAAATTTATTTGTGCCAACGGTTACTTTTATAAACATGAATAGTATAATAATATGAGTAACATAATACATTTTTTACAAATGATTCAAAGGTAAATAATCTAGCGAGACAATATTAATATTATTTATTATTATTTTATTTAATTGTAATTATTTGATATTTTTCTTATGTTAAATACTTCTTAAAAATAATGTTACAATTATTAATAAATAAATAATTATGAAAACAATTACCAAGTAAAACCCTTGATGTCATTTCTTTTATTATTATAATTTTAAATTGAAATATCTTATATAAAATTATCATCCAAAATATTTTTTCTCAATTAACATTAAAATCTCTTATTATTTAGAGAATATTAATATAAAATCCATAAGAAAATCAGATTTATATAAATATATATATATATATATATTTCTAACAAACATTTTATATATTTGTGTAATTAGACATTATAAAAAATTAAAAAAATTATTAGTAAAAAAATTTATATATTATATAATAAAAATCACACGTGCATTGCACGGGCAATGCACTAGTTTAATAGCCTAAAATGATGCAACACAGGTACATATGACCCAAACGTAAAAAAGAGGATGCCATTAAAGGGCTATTATTAGAAAAGTAATGTCCATTGAAAATGTCTTATAATGTATAAAAGTCTAATTTCCTAATTATAAAAAAAAGTCTAATTTCCTACATTATTAGCTATCATAAAATCAATTTGATGGAAATAATTAACTAGTAAATTGGCAAGATAGAAATCAGCTTATATGGAAGAAGCAAAACTTCTAAGTAATAATTTATGAAAATAATTAATATTTATTATACAATGATTGTCATTAACTCATAAGAACCATCATGCTAAGCAAATAAAGCAGAGAGAAAGAAAAACCATTATGGTAGGGTAGAGGCAAGTCCTTCATCGATTAGGAGCTTTTTACCGATCTTGTAAGAAGCAAAAGCATCAATACAGGCATATTCAACTTGAACTTTAGTCAACTCCTTTGATTCCCATTTGCTCATGCGCACATCCTTTGGCTTCTTCATGTCAAGATTTGCCAGCTCCTTTGCCAAAAGTTGTAGTCCTGGTGAAGAACTAAACCTACCAGGCCAATGTTTTTTTGCCAAAGTGGCTACATCTATGCCCTTGTTGCACATCAACCAATGATCATTCTCAAGCATTTTAGTATCTAGCTGAACCCCTACCCCTACAAGCTTGAACTCTGGGTGTGTCATGAAATTATGGAGGGCTATGGGGATGTAGTCCATGTGATTTAACTGGAAGATAAGACACTTTTCCTCAACACATAGTTGAAGGATTGCGGTTTTATTCCTCTTCTCCTTCTCGACGTAGATTGACATCCATTCTGTGTCCAACCCTACGACCATTTGGCTTCCAACAACATGTGTTGATGAAACTTGTTGAACCCACTTCTCTACTATGCTCAGTGGCGGAACCAGGATTTTTGTGGAGCCTGGGCAAGTTTAAGCCTAAGTCTAACTGCGCACATCTGACTCTGACCTAGGGTTTTAAATTACGGTTGCGGTTGCGGGCATTGCGATGTTATGGCATGAATAGCCTATTACAATGACAAATATGTCACATTCTCAATTAATCACACAACTCCAACATATAAGTACAACCATAAAGATAATGTAGCAGAGGGATGTTAGAGAGAGTCTTATCACATTGAAAAATTACATACTTGGGAATAATTGAAGCCAATATCACCTTTTATCAATATGAAATATATTAAATCTGATCAAAACTTAAAAATGTGATAAGAATGGGGCAAGTTAGAAAAGGACTGACAAAGAAGGCATATAGCCATCAATCCATCATTACGTTCTAGCAGGGGGCGCTCTTCTATTTCGTTAGCATCTTCTTCTCTTACAAACAATGGCTTGAGCCAAAATATTAAGGAGCCATAAACATAAAGAAAATGGTTTGTGCAAAATTCCCTTCTATCATTTTACTTATAATATTCTTACCCCACACAAAGAATTTAAACATTCATTCTCATAAAATTTTCCACCTCTCTCAACCTAAAATTCTAATTTATTGATTGAACCCAGCTATAGCTGATCAAGATTACTTTTCTAATTTGCTAGTTGTTCACTAGATCATAAATATAGTTGTTTCCTCAAGAAGGAAATTAGACCAACTCATATAGGTCTAAACCCACTAAAAAAATATATGATATGAAAACTCACCCATTAAAAAGAGGAAAAATAAAAAAAGTATATATGTATCATAAAAAATTTAGATAATATTTCTAATATCATATTTTTAAGAGCACACACTCACCCAATGCATTTTTTTTACTGTGCATACATCTGTTTTTTCAATATTTTACCATATATGGTGGGTATATGCTTAAAAATATGTATAAGTATAATATCAATTGTTTGTTACTTTCAAAAGAAAAAATATCATATGTTTGTTAGGATCCAGCCCATAGAGTACGCCTACTGGGCCGTAAAAAAAGGCAAAAGCTTTAATTTTTTTTCTCTAAAAAATTTCAAAACCCTAAATATTCTATCTCATCCTTCCTCTTACTCAATCTTCTAGCGCCGTGTGTTTCTTCTTGAGGCTGTTTCTTCTCCACAGCACCGCCTCTTACAGTTTTCTAGCTTTCTAAATAATCGCCCACACCACAAATCATCTCCTCATGACCCTTCTTCCTCGCGCTCTCTCCCCCACAAATCATCTGCCTCACGCCCTCACTCACTCTGTATCTCAAGTCTCAGTTCTCACTTTCTCACAGTCTCACAACTCCTTCACTCTCTCTGTCCCTCAAGTCTCACTCCTTCACTGAGTTCACTCTCTCACTGTCTCACAGCTCCTTCACTCTCTTTTGTTTTTTTTATTTTAGTCCCTCAATTTTGTCCTAACCTTAAAATTTTGCCCTTCTCTCTTTTTTTTTTAGTCCAAAAGCATAGCTGGGCCAAAGAAAAAAATTTATTTTCCCCCCCTGAGTGAGCCAGGGCAATGGCCCAGGCAAGCCAGGGGGTAAATCCGCCCCTGACTATGCTTGCTTTGTTTGTCACTATTGTTTCAATGTTTGATCCGCCAAAGAGCACAGAGTACACGGAAGTTGATGAATCGAGAACCACTATGATGTTGGTATCACTTGAAGGAGCCATGTCGATATGTCTTTTAAAACCTTTGTCAATGAAAAAAGGACCCAACAAAATAAATATTATTACTTTTTATTTATTTGCACATATATAAAAAAAGATCACATCCATAGTAAAATTATGTATATAAATAAAATATTACATCTGATTTTATCTAAGTTTAAGAGACATTTTTTTCTCCAATCATGCACACAGTTTTTCATATGTAAGTAAATCTATTATATATCTTGCTTTTGCATTGACTCCATTACATGGTGACTCCATGTTTCAATATCTAAAAATTCTAAGTGAGCGTGATCCCCATTATTCCTCAAATTGAAATACATTTCCCGTAGGGATTTGTTTCAAGTTATAGAATCACATTCCAAGTAATAATGATGCCTAAGAATCTCGTTACCAAAAACATCACTCCCGGGTAACCAAAAAAAAATTGACAACAAAAGAGATACTTTGTTGAAACATATTTTTTGAGACCATAACCCTCCCAAGTGAGCCTTAGCAAACAAACCCTTACATCAAATCTACCCCTCCCATCACAAGCCAAATACAGCAAGATTGATACAATATCCCAAAGACAACAGAATTAACAAAAGACCTCTAATGATTAGCTCCTACAAGTTTAATTTATTTTCTCATTTGTTACTGAAATCTTGAAAATTATTCTTGCACTCATAAATCTTTATACATGTGAGACAGCATGAAATCCAACTTTATTGTTTCTTCATTAAAGCTTATTTGTTTGTGAAACTTTAGCTAGGTTGTTGTTTCAAGACCAATAAATTGCATGAGACTTTCTCTTACACATTTTCCCTAAACTCATATAAAATAATGTAAACAATGAAAGACCCCAAAGGGTTTGAGAGGGTGAAGATCTTGTAAACTCATATAAGATCTTATGAAAGACAATAAGACAATAAGAGTTAGAGAATAAAAGAGTTTGAGAGGGTGAAGGGTCCAGGGTTCGAACCCTGTGGATGACTAATTTACTAATATTACTAACAACTAACATTTTCTATAAAAAAATTAAAAATATTGAAAGAATAAAACTCATGCATACCTCTCCAATTATGTTGTGATGAACGTGGAAACACTCGTATTGTTCCTGATTGCTAGATAAATGCAGAGCAGATCGATGTGTTTTATGTCAGGAATCAATTAGAGCCAGTAAGTTTTGTGAGCAAAGAGTTTATATAAGTTTTTTTTTTGCAGCGAGGATTTTTGGGATGAAAGTTTCCTTGCCATTCATTTTTTTACTGAAAATAGAAAATGGTAGTTGACCAAGTTGAAGCACAATTTATCATCTTGTGTTACCCAATTTTATTTTATTCTCTTTTTTACATAAAAGGGGTGCCATTCAATGTACAAATGGCAAACTTATGTAACTTTCACCTTTCAGCATATTCCAACAAAGGTTCAAAAAAAAAATTCCAACAAGATTATTATAAATAATTTATATAATTAAATACTAATAAAAATTATAAATATCCTATTACATATATATTGTGAATTACAATATTATAGAAAACATGAGTAAATTACATGTTAGAGAGTCCAACATACCCAGGAATACATTTTTTGTACCAAATCTTGAAATATTATATTCCTAACCTCACATTCTCAGGATTCTTTTGAGGTCTGTTGTAAGTTGTAACAAAATCCCTCTAATGATTCCGACAAGTTTAATTTATTTTCCCATTTGTGACTGAAATCTTAACTATTAAATACTAATAAAAACTATAAATATCCTATTATATATATTGTATATTATCATATTACTAAAACTTATTATTAATCTATAATTGAATATTATGCTTTTATTAATAATAAATTAAATTGATTTATGTGCATATATTGCTAAGATATTGATTTTAATATTTTTTATATAAGAGTCTCCTATGTAACAAAAAGAAAAGTCTCCTTAAAATACTTATTAGCATTTATTTTTTAAGAATGTCTAAAAATTATTATCATTTATCTTTCACGTGTAGTGGTAAGAAAGGTAGACCCGTAAGGATAAGAGCACAAGTTCGAATTCTGTGAAAAACATTTGTTATGCGAGATATGCAACCGTTTTCTAAACGGGCGGCGATGGTTGTTATCTATCAAAGACTAAAAAAACATTATTTATTAAAAAAAAATATAATTTTATACGATCAAAATCTATCTAAATAATTTATCCTTTATGATTTTACCATCAAGAATTTATTGAATAGAAATACAGTAGTATGTTTTAATTAAATAGTATTATATTTTTTTTGATAAGCAAAATTTTGTATTAAAAGGGGTATAAGGGGTACACCAACCCTTAATACAAGAAAGAATTCAAAAAATACAAGCCAGACCCTTAAAACTAGAGAAATAAAAGCCACCAAACTTAAACCAGTAATGACAATATAATCACCACATGGATTCCACACCGCAGGCCGCCACAATAAATCAGTACCAGTAAACTGCAATCCACATAGTATACATTGGCCAACAATATAAATTGAAGCATGACCAAATCTAGCTTCCAGCAACAATACGTATTGGAAAATAATAGGTAAATGTTGTTCTATTTTATTCCTCAGCCAAAGGTTGGTATTTATAGAGAGGATACAATTATTACTCCTTGAATTAAGGAGAGAATTACTACTCCTTGAATTAAGGAGAAAATTATTACATATAAAAAAGTCAATAATAGAATCTCTAGAATTGACTGGAAAACAATAAATACTGATATATTTTCCAACACCCCCCTCAAGTTGGTGCATAGATATCTATCATGCCCAACTTGCCTATCAAATGCTCAAAGGTAGGTCTTGCCAAGCTCTTGGTCAGGATATCCGCAGTTTGCTGACTCGAAGTCACAAAAGGTAGACATATGATTCCAGCATCTAACTTCTCCTTTATGAAATGTCGATCAATCTCAATATGCTTGGTTCTATCATGTTGAACTGGGTTATGAGCTATGCTAATAGCAGCTTTACTGTCGAAGTATAATTTCAATGGAAGCTCAATTTTCATCTTAAGTTCTTCTAGGACTCTATGAATCCATAATCCTTCACAAATACCTTGAGCCATAGCTCTAAACTCAGCTTCTGCACTACTTCTTGCCACAACTCCTTGTTTCTTGCTCCTCCATGTCACAAGATTACCCCAAACATAGGTACAATATCCAGAGGTTGATCTTCTATCTGTGACTGAGCCTGCCCAATCAGCATCGGTGAAGATAGACACATTTCTTTCACTAGTCTTCTTAAAAAATAAGCCTTTTCCGGGATTTCCCTTCAAATATCTCAGTATCCTATAGACTGCCTCAAGATGTTCCTCAAAAGGAGAATGCATGAACTGACTCACTACACTAACTGAGAAAGAAATATCAGGTCGAGTGTGTGACAAATAAATCAGTTTCCCAACCAATCTTTGGTATCTTCCAGTATCAACGGGAACACTACCTTCTTCCCAAAGTTTAGCATTAGGATCCATAGGGGTATCTGCTGGACGACATCCACTCATTCCTGTTTCTTTCAATAAGTCTAGAACGTATTTCTGCTGTGAAACCACAATATCATTCTTTGATCGAGCAACGTCCATTCCAAGAAAATATCTCATGGGTCCTAAGTCCTTGATTTCAAAGTCTACTGCTAATTTCTCTTTTACTCTTGCCATTTCAACTGTATCATCTCCAGTAAGGACAATATCATCAACATAAACAATCAGGGCAGCAACTTTCCCATCGTGGGAGAATTTTGTGAATAAGGTGTGGTCAGCCTGTCCTTGAATGTACCCTTGTTTCTTCATGGACTGAGTGAATTTTTCAAACCAAGCTCTAGGGGACTGCTTTAATCCATACAAAGGCCTATTTAGTTTGCATACATTTGGTCCAAATTTGCTTTCAAAGCCAGGAGGAATCTCCATATATACTTCTTCTTCTAGATCACCATTAAGAAACGCATTCTTAACATCCAATTGAAGTAGGGGCCAATCCAGGTTGGCAGCAAGAGATAAGAGAATTCGGACAGTGTTCAATTTTGCAACAGGAGCAAATGTCTCTGAGTAGTCTATACTGAAGGTATGAAAAACGGTAGAAAGGGGGGGTTTGAATAACGTTTTCAAGATAAAACTTCCACCTTAAAGATTTTGACAAATCTTTTCGAGAACTAAGTGCTAAAGATAAGAGATAGAAAAGCACACAAGGATTTTATCCTGGTTCACTTGATAAATCCCTCAAGCTAATCCAGTCCACCCGTCAAGGTGATTTCTTCCTTCTTAGAATGAAGGCAATCCACTAATCAGGTAAAGTGTTACAACTGCACTTGAAACCTACAAGTGACTAACAATTACACTGACTTAGCTCACACTAAGATTCACTCTCTTAGTCTTCTCTAGGATCCGATCAACCTTGATCTCCTAAAGCTAACTAAACAAACTGTTTAACAAAGAATGTTTACAAGAAATTTGCTTCTGAAAAGCTAATAGTAAACACAATGAATTTCAGATGAAAGAATGCTTGAAGATTTTTGAATATAGCTTGCGAGAGTGTAATTCTTCCAACCGCATCTTTCAATCTTCAGCCTCTATTTATACTCCAAGGATTAGGGTTTGAACGCTGCATGTAAATGCTACCGTTGGAGGGCAGTTCTGGAAATTCCAGCTTCTGCTGTGGCTGAGAACGTTAGGTAGGTCGTCAGGATAGTACATATGCTTTTGTACTTGGATAGCGACTTGACCTTTAAACCTAGGAGACTTCTGATCAGAGAATGCTTCATCTTGGAACTTGTGGAGCCGGTTGATCAGAGTCAGAGGGAAAGCACAGATCCTCTGGACGTTGTATCTTCTGATTCTGAACTCAGAGGGAAGTACGGTGTCTTCAGAGTTTCTTGCTTCTGGACATCAGTTTTCACTATTCAGCTTCTGGATCTTCAGAGTCTTCTACACCATCAGAACATCTGAACCATCAGAGTTTCTTGGTTATCAGAACTGCTGGATCTTCAGAACTTCTAGTGAGCTGAGTCCTTATCAGAGCTTGATTTACTTCAGATCTTCTGAAGCTTTTCCACTGTTCAGACTGAACATGGACAATGCGAAAGCGTTGCTTAGGTCACTCTTTAAGCACAGTGCTTCTGATTTGTGTGAGATTGAATTGAGGTCAGAGCCTGTAAATAGCACACTCAGAAAAACACGTTAGAGTACCATAATTGTTCATATCAAAAGGTTAACTTGTAATCATCAAAACATAGAGTTGTACTACTAGATCAAAACTTGATCTTACAATCTCCCCCTTTTTGATGATGACAAAACTAAGATTTTTGATGAACAATTCTTAAACAATAAACTGAATTCACTCAGAGTTTAGAGATATAGAATAAGACTTATCCTGATGTGAATAGTTTATCTTGCTCATTCTGAATTCAAGTCACTGCTTGATTTTGAGCTTAGCTCCCCCTGAATCTAATACTTGATGAAAACGTTAGTAAAGTCTAGATTCTGAGCTAAATAATATAAGAGTTCAGAGAGAAAAACTTATGACATAGATGAATTAGAATAATCAGAGCGCATAAGTATTCAGAGTCAACGGACGAGGTATCAGAGTCTTGGGTATCAGAGTCAAACTAAAATCACTTCAGAGGAAGTGAAATGTATTCCTTGTATTTGCCCAGTGACACATCTATGGTCATAAAGGTGGAACTCTTAAATTCTCCAAAAGAAAAGAAATCACACTAACACAGCTTACACATCAAAAACTGGGTGTACTCCCCCTTTTTGTCATAAGCAAAAAGTATGGGGTGTAAAAAACTTAGCTTGAAGTACAAGGTACTCCCCCTTAGAGAAGGTCTAAGTTTAAGAAAATGGAGAAATAAACGATGCATGAATGAGAGTTACGCGAAGTAAAGAATGGAGTTAATGCGGGAGAAGAACGTTTACCACCGGCCACAGGAGTAAATAGAACTTCAGTTACCAAGGGAGTTAGAAGAGGGTAAGCTTCACAACTCGATCAATACCTTAAAAAAAATGGCATCATACATGGTAGCACTGGAAGAGCTCAGAAGGAAGGCCTTTGAGGAGGACTTGTTCCTTAACATAAGGCATCCAGAGGGTACAATGACCATTTCAAAGCTAACGAGAACACTGCTTGAGGAGGACCTGCGTCCAGAGTTGAAGAATGACTTGAAGGAATTCCTTGCCTTCGTGGAGGAAGTGCAAGAACTCAGCCAGCTTGAGCTGAGGCTACTGGAAGAAAAGGACACGATAGAAAAGAGGCTCAAGACAACAGAAGAAATTCTGGAGAGGAATGAGCTGATCGTCAATCTCAACAACATCCAATATGCATTGGATCGTCTGGAGAGGGAGAGGTCAGAGCAGCGCCAAGAGTGCAGAAGAATGAGGAGGGATCCTCCATTCTAGACTTTAGGAAAGAGGGAAATGTATGATGTAAAAGCATAAATATTATGAATAAAGAAAATTTTGGCAAACACAGAGTGACAAATATATAGATATATGTATGTGCAAGCATAAGTAACAACTAACAAAGCAGAAAAACAAAAAAAAAAACTTAAAGAAAATAAGCAAGTTAACAAAATAAAAACAAGGTTAAAGGAGAAAAACGAAGAGATCCTAAGATTAGGGTTTATCAGATCGACACAGAAGTTCCAACATCATTTGCTTCATGTCCATTAGCATAGACTCATGAGAGTCAAGACGTTGTTCCATGATGTCGAGTCTGGACGTGCTTGGCTGTGTGGAACTGGAACGTACAGACTGAGCAGCCTGACGAGCAGGAATGGAAGCAGAAGCAGCAGGAGAAAACACTTCTGGTGCAAGTGCTTGGCATCTAAGGGCCTCAGCCTCAGCTTCAAGTCGTTCTGCCTCTAATCTGGCTTGTTCAGCTTGAGCTGCTGCTTGACGTGCAGCTTCTTCTGCTTGCTCTTGCTTTCGTCTGGCCTCTTCAACAGCTTCAAGAAGCTTGTGTCTCTGTTGTTGTTCATGAAGAGCCACCCTTCTTGCAAATCTTTGCTTGGCAGCCTCGATCCTCTGATCCCGTTCTGCAGTCAGATGCTGCATCATAATGGGAACCTGAGCTACTAGCTAGGTACTCAGACTATTCCACTCTTCAGCAATAGATTCAGCATTCTCACTTAGGTCAGTGTGACCTTGCACGTTGCGTAGCATCAAAGAAGCTTCATGATTGAAAACATTGATGCACTCAGAGAGAGAGGTGGGTCTGAGGTGAGTGTAGGGAACTATAGAGAGGTTGGTTTCTAGAGAGGCTGGGTGATTGCTACTGTGAGCTTCAGAAGCACCTTGAGGAGAGCCAATGTCAAAGGTTTGGACATGAGGTTCAGAGGCTCCAAGATGTGGTTCGGAAGTTTCAACCAGAGGATGGGGTGACCTAACCGAGGAGTGGTTAGACACAGATTGTTCTGGTTCTGGTTGAACTGACTCTTGATGGACAGGGTCAGGTTGAGCTTGTTGAGCCAAAGGGTCTGCCTCATGTAAAGGAGCAGCCAAGATAGGTTCATCTGGGTCAACTAGACGTTCAGGTCTAGGTCCAGGATATCTCCTAGGGCTTGGACAGGTGAGGTAATACTCAGGAATGGCAGACACTTTTTCTTTTCTGACCTCCATGAATTTACGATGTGACTCAGAGTTGTTGGATGGGGAGGAGTCAGCAACGTTGATTGGGAATGATACAGGGGTATAGGCAGTGGAGGAGTCTGTATCAGTGGTTCTGGCAGCAGGACGATCTAATGCTCTGGGGACAGAGTGATCAGACGTTCTGGGTTCAGGTTCTGGTTGTTCAGGAATGATGGGTTCAGAAGTTAATGGGTTGTATTGGATGGTAATGGGAGAGGTTGGTTCATCCTGTCTAGATGGTTGGTTCTGAAGCATGTTCCAGAGAGGTGCTTCATTTGGAGAAGGTTGGAAAAATGAAGACCTTGGTGAATGGGGTGGAGAAGTGGTTTGTGCAGCTGGTTGGGATTCGGGAATAGGAGTGAGTGGGTTTGAAGATCGTTTGAGCAAAGCAGAGATGGGGAGTGCATCAAATGTATTCAAATCATCATCAGAATCAACAACAGACTTACTTGAAGATTGCGCTGATGACCTAGTCACTCTGGAAGGAGTTTCAATCCTTCTAATCACTTGAGCAGCTGTTTCCACCCGTGTAGGCTTCACCACAATTCTGACCTGCTTCTTCTTCTTCTTGGGAGGAGAAGGACCATCCTCATTATCACCATCATCACCATCATCTGGCTTGCTGGTTTCATCATGTTTCCTCTTGGGCTGGTCAGCCTTCTTCTTCCTTTTCAGAGGGACATCAGATTCCTCAGAGGATTCTTCTAAGATCATCTTCCTCTGAACTTTCCTCTTGGGAGGAGAATCAAACTCTGGTGCTGGGGGCAATCTTCTGAAAAATTCATCTACATCAATCTCAAAGCCTTGAGCCCTTAGATCTTCTACGTAGCACCTGATAGCTTCTGGGTTGTCTGCTTGTGTCCACAGAGGGAAATCATTCAGAGGCACCCTTCGTTGCCTGATTTCAGCAGACGTATCTTCATGAGCTGGGGCAATTTTCTTCTTGATCAGACCCATCTTCTTCAAGGAATTGGCGGTGAAGACATCACTGACGATGGTGGTCAGATCCTCTGTGCATCCAGCATTGATCAGATCTTGCACAAAGTTGCTCTCAATGAAGAGATCTGACAGCAATCTCCCAAAGGGAATATACTTGATAGCAGACTTGATAGAGGCAGTTGTTCTTGATTTCCTGATACATTCCTTCAGGTAAGAGAATAAGAAAAAGGGAAGGTAGATCTTCGTCTTGTCTTGGATGAAGAATAACATCGCCTTCTGGCAGAAGTTGATGTAGTCTGGGGAACTGCCCTTTGGCCTCTGATTAATACAGTGCAGCAGAATCTTGTGCCAGATTCTGAGCTTGGGATGAAGATCAACCACCTTGTAATCAGTCTTGCCCGGTTTGTATGTAGTGTACAGAACCTTGTTGGTTGTATCCTTGGTCTTGGGTTTCAGCTTCGATTCTGTCAGTTGAAATTGATACCCATTTGCAGTTTCTGCACCCAGCAGATTCACAATCGACTTCTCAGTAATGATTATCCTCCTTCCGGCAATGTGGGAAACCACCTGAGTGTCATCGCAGTCGGCATGCTTCTAGAATTCCTTGACCAATTTGTCATAGATTGGTCCTCTGAGCCTGTTGAAGTATTCTTCCCATCCCTGAGCTTGAACTTCAGGACGCAAGTCATACCCATTTGCAGCAAGATTGTCGAGGTCGAATCTCCACTCTGCAAGAACTTGGAGTTCTTCAGAAGCATACACACAGTGAACTGCACAGTCCCGTTCTGCGATTGGGATCATCTTCTCCGACGCTTGACCTTGAATCGGATTCTCAGGACCCATTTGGCCTGTAGCTTGACCCACTACCATGTGAGGGAACCTGGTTGCTTCAGCGGCTTCAGTTCTGGTTTGTCCCACCATTGTTGGAGTCGGTTGAAGGTTTGGGTTGAAGATGAAGATGATGAATAGAGAGAGAGAGAGAGAGAGAGAGAGAGAGAGAGATCGTGGGTAAGAGGTTTTGGAAAACTGAAGAGAGAGAGTGTAAAACCTTAAGTGTAGGAGAACGTGTGTGTATAGTGGGTTTTGACAAATAACCGTTGTTGATTCAAAAAGCAATTTAAAATCAACGGTTGAAAATTAAAGATAGATATTAACAGGAAATACACATATCACACGCAGGAGAGAAGCACATCAACACTCATCATGACAGACTGTCACACGGGCACAAGGAACTATGCATCAGAGATACTGACACACGTTTACTGTCTCAGCTTCAGAGTCAGCACCAATGGGTACATAAACTCTGATAGAGTTACCTTCTGGACTAGACATCTTCTGATAAAGAAGTATCATAGTCAGAGGTTCTGATTCATCTTCATGCTGGACAAAAGTCCATATTCAGATTTTTCAGAATGAAATTAAATCTATCCTCTGCCAAGGGCTTTGTAAAGATATCTGCCCATTGATGGTCAGTATCAACAAACTTCAGAAGAAGTACGCCCTTCTGTACATAATCTATAATAAAGTGATACTTTACCTCAATGTGCTTTGCCCTTGAATGTAAGATAGGATTCTTACTCAATGAAATTGCAGCAGTGTTATCACAATAGATTGGGATATTGCTCTCTAGGATTTGATAATCCTCCAACTGATGTTTCATCCAGAGCATCTGAGTGCTGCATATTGCTGCTGAGATGTATTCTGCCTCTGCAGTTGATAGTGCAATGGTTGATTGCCTCTTGCTTGCCCATGAGACTAAGTTGCTTCCCAGAAATTGACAATTTCCAGAAGTGCTTTTTCTCTCTGTTCTATCTCCAGCATAATCAGCATCACAATAACCTGAAAGCTTATACTCTGATGTTTTCTTATACATCAAGCCAAGGTTAGTGGTACCTTTCAGATACCTTAGGATCCTCTTAACAGCAGTTAAGTGGGTTTCCCTTGGATCTGATTGGAAATGAGCACATAAATGAACACTAAATAATATATCTGGCCTAGATGCAGTTAAATATAGAAGAGAACCTATCATACCACGATAGAGCTTCTGACATACTTTACCACTTGCATCTTCTTTCTCCAGAATGCATGTAGGATGCATTGGAGTTTTTGTCACTGTGGAATCCAACATATTAAACTTCTTCAGAAGTTCTTTAGTGTACTTGCTCTGATGGATATATGTTCCTTCTGGTGTTTGATCAACTTGTATTCCCAGAAAGTACTTGAGTTCTCCCATCATACTCATCTCAAATTCAGCCTGCATCATCTCAGAAAATTCTTTGCATAGTTGCATAGAGATTGATTAGCAGAACCAAATATAATATCATCAACATAAATTTGCACAATTAAGATATCATCTTTGTAAGTTTTGCAAAAGAGAGTTGTATCTACTTTACCCCTTACAAACTCATTCTCCAGAAGGAATGAGCTGAGTCTCTCATACCATGCTCTGGGAGCTTGCTTCAGACCATAGAGGGATTTCTTCAACTTGAACACATGGTCTGGGTTCTTTTCATCCTCAAAACCTGGGGGTTGATGAACGTAGACTTCCTCTGATATATATCCATTTAGGAAGGCACTCTTAACATCCATCTGATGTAGAATTATGTTGTGATTCACTGAGAAAGAGATCAACAATCTGATTGCTTCTAGTCTTGCTACTGGAGCAAATGTTTCTGTGTAGTCTATTCCTTCTTGCTGGCTGTAGCCTTGAGCAACTAGCCTTGCCTTGTTTCTGACTGCATCTCCTTTCTCGTTCAACTTGTTTCTGAACACCCATTTTGTTCCAATTACATGGCCACTCTCAGGCTTCTTCACTAAGCTCCAAACATCATTCTTAGAAAATTGATTCAATTCTTCTTCCATGGCCATAATCCAGTCCTTGTCCTGAGGAGCTTCATCAATTGACTTGGGTTCAATTAAGGACACCAATCCTTTCAGACTAAGCAAGGTCTCTTCAGAGGGTCTGAAGGCTGATCTGGTTCTGACTGGTTCGTCTTTGTTGCCCATAATCAATTCCTTAGGGTGAGCTGCAGTGATTCTGCTCTTCTTCAGAGTTTGCGAATCAGAGGGACCAGCTTCTTCTTCTGGATCATATTCCTCTGCTCAGCTTCCTCTGGAGCTTTGCCTTTGTCAGAAACATTAATGCTTAAATCTGCAAACTTCTCAACTAGCTTTGACTGATCAGAGTCAAGCTTATCGTCAAATCTAACATGAATAGACTCTTCAATAGTCTTAGCATCAGTATTATAAAATCTAAAACCTTTAGATCTCTCAGAATAACCAAGTAATAGACATTTAGAAGACTTAGCATCAAATTTATGCAATCTATCCTTAGTATTAAGAACATAACAAACACAACCAAAAGGATGAAAGTAAGAAATGTTGGGTTTTATGTTCTTCCACAATTCATAGGGAGTCTTATTCAGAATTGGTCTCACAGAGATTCTGTTCTGAATGTAACATGCTATATTTACTGTCTCTGCCCAAAAGTGCTTAGCCATGCCAGTTTCTTGGAGCATGGTTCTAGCCATCTCCTGAAGAGTTCTGTTCTTCCTCTCAACAACACCATTCTGTTGAGGAGTTCTGGGACAAGAGAAATCATGTGCAATTCCATAGGAATCAAACAGACTCTCAAACTTGTCATTCTCAAACTCTCCACCATGGTCACTTCTGACACGCACAATCCTACAAGCCTTCTCGTTTTGCACTTGGGCTATGAAGGTAGAGAACACAGCATGAGACTCATCCTTGCGGGTTAGAAACTTTACCCATGTCCAGCGGCTATAGTCGTCAACAATGACCATCCCATATCTCTTGCCACCTATAGACTCAGTTTTCACTGGTCCAAAAAGGTCGATATGCAGAAGTTCCAACGGCCTTGAGGTTGAGACAACATTATTTGCCTTGAAAGGGACTTTTGTGAATTTGCCTTTCTGACATGCTTCACAAAGAGCGTCTGAAACGAACTTCAGGGTGGGCAAGCCCCTGACAAGGTTTAGCTTGCTCAGCTGAGAAATCTTTCTCATACTGGCATGCCCTAACCGTCTATGCCATACCCATTGCTCTTCATTAACAGACAGAAGGCACTTCACATTCTGAGCCTCCAACTCAGATAATCTGATCTTATATATGTTGTTCTTCCTCTTGCAGTTAAACAGAACAGAGCCATCGATCTGACTTACAGCCCGGCAGGACTTTTGATTAAAGATAACATCATAACCCTTGTCAGCTAATTGACTTATAGACAATAAGTTATGAGTTAAGCCGTCTACCAATAACACATTATCAATGCATGGACTACTATCTACACAAATAGTACCAGTACCAACAATTTTACCCTTTTCGTTGCCACCAAAGCCAACTTCACCTCCAGGCTTAAGTTTTAGCTCTTGGAACATACGCCTTTCTCCCGTCATGTGACGCGAGCATCCACTGTCCAGATACCATGACTGGTGTTTCAGTGGAGCTATCAAGGATATCTCATTTTCATCGTCTGAATTAGGATCTCCTTCTGATTCTGAGTCAGAGTCAACAGCTTCCTTTGACTCTACTCCTTTGTCTTTGACAATGGCCATGAGTCCTTGGACTTCACCATCAGAGTCAACATCCTCTGACTCTGATTCATCAAAAGTCACCATCAGACTTTTCTTGGTCTTGAAGTGCTTCTTTGGCTTCTTGTCCTTCTTCAATTTTGGACAGTCACTTTTGTAGTGCCCAGATTCTTTGCACTCAAAGAATGTGACTTCCTTAAGTGAGGACTTCTTCTGACCTGAGGATTCAGACTTTCCTTTGGCCTTTCCAGAGCCTTTGTACTTGCTCTGCCTGTGCTTCCAGATTCGGTTGAGTCTTTTAGAGATCAGAGTCAGCTCATCTTCATCAGAATCTTCTGATGCTTCTTCAGATTCTTCTTCTTCAGCTTGAAGAGCTTTTGACTTCTCTGCTTTAGGCTTCTCAGATTTTGATTTTAAGGATATTGACTTCTTCCTCAGATCTTGCATCTCTGAGCGCTTCAGCTCATGACACTTCAGTATGCTGATGAGTTCTTCTAAACTCATACGCTCAACATCTCTTGTGAGCACTATTGAAGTCACCAAGGGCATCCAGCTTTCAGGAAGACATCTGATGACCCTTATGACATGATCTTTTGTTGTGTAGCTCTTGTTGAGAGGTCGTATTCCAGCTACAAGCAACTGAAATCTGGAAAACATTTCTTCAATGGACTCGTTTGGCTCCATGACGAAGGATTCATACTTTTGGATCAAAGACAATGCCTTTGATTCTTTGACTTTCTTGTTTCCTTCATGAGACATCTTCAGGGATTCGAAAATGCCTTTTGCATACTCACGATCTGTAATCTTCTGGTACTCTTAATAGGAAATAGCACTTAGAAGAATTGCTCTAGCTTTGTGATGCTGTGAGTAAAGCTTCTTTTGATCTGCAGTCATCTCTGACCTTGGGATCTTCTTGCCTTCTTCATCAGTTGGACGCTCATAGCCATCCACAATAATATCCCAGAGATCTGCATCAAAACCCAGAAAGAAACTTTCAAGTCTATCTTTCCAATATTCGAACCTTTGACCGTCGAACATGGGAGGCTTTGCATTGTAACCGTCTCTTTGAGTTTCACTGGTGGTAGCCATTGTTTTTCACACCGGCCCGGATCACTGAACATTGTTAGGTGTGGTAATCAGAACTTGCGCTCTGATACCAATTGAAGGTATGAAAAACGGTAGAAAGGGGGGGTTTGAATAACGTTTTCAAGATAAAACTTCCACCTTAAAGATTTTGACAAATCTTTTCGATAACTAAGTGCTAAAGATAAGAGATAGAAAAGCACACAAGGATTTTTATCCTAGTTCACTTGATAAATCCCTCAAGCTAATCCAGTCCACCCGTCAAGGTGATTTCTTCCTTCTTAGAATGAAGGCAATCCACTAATCAGGTAAAGTGTTACAACTGCACTTGAAACCTACAAGTGAATAACAATTACACTGACTTAGCTTACACTAAGATTCACTCTCTTAGTCTTCTCTAGGATCCGATCAACCTTGATCTCCTAAAGGTAACTAAACAAACTGTTTAACAAAGAATGTTTACAAGAAATTTGCTTCTGAAAAGCTAATAGTAAACACAATGAATTTCAGATGAAAGAATGCTTGAAGATTTTTGAATATAGCTTGCGAGAGTGTAATTCTTCCAACCGCATCTTTCAATCTTCAGCCTCTATTTATACTCCAAGGATTAGGGTTTGAACGCTGCATGTAAATGCTACCGTTGGAGGGCAGTTCTGGAAATTCCAGCTTCAGCTGTGGCTGAGAACGTTAGGTAGGTCGTCAGGATAGTACATATGTTTTTGTACTTGGATAGCGACTTGACCTTTAAACCTAGGAGACTTCTGATCAGGGGAATGCTTCATCTTGGAACTTGTGGAGCCGGTTGATCAGAGTCAAAGGGAAAGCACAGATCCTCTGGACGTTGTATCTTCTGATTCTGAACTCAGAGGGAAGTACGGTGTCTTCAGAGTTTCTTGCTTCTGGACATCAGAGTTTTCACTATTCAGCTTCTGGATCTTCAGAGTCTTCTACACCATCAGAACATCTGAACCATCAGAGTTTCTTGGTTATCAGAACTTCTGGATCTTCAGAACTTCTAGTGAGCTGAGTCCTTATCAGAGCTTGATTTACTTCAGATCTTCTGAAGCTTTTCCACTGTTCAGACTGAACATGGACAATGCGAAAGCGTTGCTTAGGTCACTCTTTAAGTACAGTGCTTCTGATTTGTGTGAGATTGAATTGAGGTCAGAGCCTGTAAATAGCACACTCAGAAAAACACGTTAGAGTACCATAATTGTTCATATCAAAAGGTTAACTTGTAATCATCAAAACATAGAGTTGTACTACTAGATCAAAACTTGATCTTACATATACCATAGGTCTGAGTAAAGCCCTTCGCCACCAAGCGAGCCTTGTACCTTTCAATTGACCCATCTGAATTATACTTCACAGTAAACACCCATTTGCATCCAACTGTCTTCTTGCCATCTGGTAGTGTCATAGCACTCCAAGTTTTGTTCTTTTCAAGAGCTGTCATCTCCTCAAGTACAACTTCCCTCCACTTTGGAATTTCTAGAGCAACCTGGACATTTTTTGGAATTTCTACACTAGACAATTTTGAGGTGAAGGCAGACAGAGATGAAGACAAATTTGAATATGATATAAAATTGGAAATAGGGTGTTTAGTGCAAGATCTAACAGGTTTTCTAATGGCAACAAGATCATCTATATCAGGATACAAAATACGACTCTCAGAAACAGAGATAGACTTACCTTTCATTTTCTTAGGAGGTTGATCATTCCCCGGTTCAGATTCCTGACAGTGTTGAGATGTGGACTCATTCCTTTCTTTGTGGTGCTTTTTCACATAAACCTTCCCTTTCCAAGTCCTGTTTCCTACTTCAAATCTGTTCTCTTTAAGTGATTCATTATTTTGTGGCATTTTAATTAGATCATCATCATCCCTATTGTCAAGATTCTCATTGGTTTCTTCATGAGAAAATGTAGGCTCTGATTCCCCAAGTTCCTTACTCATAACAGGAGTAGGATCAGATAGAGTATCTTGGCCATTTTCTGTTGGTGCAGAACTATAAGTCTTAGAGCTTTGTGGTACAGGCAAAGATAATTTATTTAAAAAACTCATGTCCTCAATTTGAAACGAGTCTTCCTTTATATCCCCCCCTTGAAGATGAGTGTCATTAAAAAAAGGTTTATTTTCAAAAAACGTAACGTCCATAGTGACAAACATTTTCTTGTTTTTTGGATCAAAACATTTATACCCCTTTTGGGTTGGGGAGTATCCAACAAAACACATTTTATAGCACGTGGTTCAAGTTTTCCAACATTTTTATGTTCATGAACAAAGGCTATGCAACCAAAGATTTTTAATGTCAAATCAGTTGAAACACGAGTACTAGGAAAACATTCTTTGAAAGTATTAATTGGAGTTTGGAAATTGAGAACTTTGGAGGGCATTCTATTAATTAAATATGCCGCTGTTAAAACAGCTTCGCCCCACAAATAGTTTGGTACTTTACTTGAGAAAAGTAATGCTCTAGCAACCTCCAATAAATGTTTATTTTTTCTTTCAGCAACTCCATTTTGTTGAGGAGTATTAGGACATGAACTTTGATGTACAATCCCATTTTTTAGGAAAAAATCATCCAAACTAGTGTTAAAATATTCTTTGCCATTATCACTTCTAAAGACTTGAATATTTGTTTGATATTGGTTCTGCACCATTGTACAAAAATCCTTTACAGTCTGACAAACATCTGATTTCCCCTTTAACAAGTACACCCAACATACTCTTGAATGGTCATCTATAAATGTGATGAACCATTTTTTAAGAGAAAGTGTACTTGTACGGTTAGGGCCCCAAACATCACTGTGAACAATAGAAAAAGGTTTTGATGGTTTATATGGCTGTATTGGAAATTGGGAACGATGATGCTTTGCAAACTCACATGCTTCACATTTAAGCAAAGGAAGGTTCTTATTATAAAATAACTTAGGAAACAAGTGTTTTAAGTAATGAAAACTAGGATGACCTAATCGTAAATGCCATAACATAACGTTGTCATCATTATTATTCAAAACAAAAAAAGATTCAAAGCAGGAACTTATTGTTTTTGGAGGTAGTTGTGATGCAGATCCAATGTCAAGGTAGTAAAGTCCTCCACTCTCCTTAGCACTGCCAATCATCTTCCCCGAGTTCAAATCCTGAAAGACACAGTGAGAACGGAAAAAATTGGTTTGACAATTTATATCTCGGGTTAATTTACTAACAGACATTAAATTACAGGATAAGTTTGGAACATGAAGGACATCGTTAAGAGTTAACACTGGAGACAACACAACTGACCCTTTACCTGCAATGGCTGAAAAAGAGCCATCTGCAATTTATTTTTTGATTACCTGCACATGGACTATATGAAGAAAACAAGGTGGATTCACCTGTCATGTGATCCGAGGCACCTGAATCTAATATCCAAGTATGACTGGGACTGACACTAAGACATGCAGAATTACCTTTTGTTGCTATAGAGCAAGAAGGGGTTGAAGACTCGAGGAGTTTGAGCAGTTTGTCTAGTTGTTCCGTAGTGAGCGGAAGCTGAGTCGAAGAGGATTGCTGCCCTTGATCAGAATTACTTGCTTGAAATGCACGACCACCTTTCTTCTTCCAGTTAGGAGGTTTTCCTATGAGCTTCCAACAATTTTCACGCGTGTGCCATTCGCGCTTGCAGTGATCGCACCAAGGAACTTTGTCTGACCTTTTTCCGTCGCCGAGGTTCCTAGTAGCCAGAGCAGAGCCTTCAGATTCAGAACTTCGTGGTGTCTTGCCCATCATAATTCCTTGTCGTGCCTCCTCCCTTCTGATTTCTGCAAAAGTTTCACGAAGAGTTGGCAATGGTATTTTTCCTAAAACTCGACCCCTTACCTCATCAAGGTCTGTATTTAGCCCAGCAAGAAACATGAAGACACGATCATTTTCTTGCCTCTTGAGAAACAGAACACTATCTTCTGTACACCTCCAATTGTCATCATAACAGAGATCTAATTCTTGCCACAGGGTCAACAGCTCATTGTAATAAGCAGTTACACTCCTGTCACCTTGTTTAGCCTGCCATAACTTTGATTTTAAACCAAAGATTTGGGAAGAGTTTTGAATATCAGAGTATGTTTCCTTAACAGCTTCCCACACATCCTTTGCAGAAGGCAAAAACATGTAAGGCTTACCTATTCCAGTTTCCATAGAGCTTACCAACCAAGCAATAATCAAGGAGTTTTCAGATTTCCATTGTTTGTAACGAGGGTCTCCGCTTTTTGGTTCAGCTACTGCTCCTGTTAAAAAACCAAGCTTCCCTTTGCTATCCAATACCAAGCGAACGGTTTGGGCCCATTCATTATAGTTCTTCCCATTCATCTTAGGAATATTGACCTTGAGGGAGTATGAGGAACCCTCTTGGTCATTGCAACCTATATTGACATTAATGTCACCATAAACATTGTTGTTCCTGTTTTCATTGTTGCCGCCATTACCGCCACTGTTTGCGACGAACTTTGGTGTGCCATCTCCACGACCACCACCATTACCGCGGCCACCGTCGTCTCCTTTGCCACCGCCATCACCGTTGTTGACGCCCGAGTCAAGTGATTGTTCGCCGTGGTTGGCTGTGGATCCGGTGTAGGCCTCTGCTATGGAGGGCCACCTATTGCGACCTGCCATAGGAGGCTAAATGGGTATGTGAAACGGGTCGGGGAAGGAAATAGGTTGATCAGACTAGCTGTGGAAAGCTCTACAGTAGAAGTCCCAACCTAGGGCTCTTGATACCATATTGGAAAATAATAGGTAAATGCTGTTCTATTTTATTCCTCAGCCAAAGGCTGGTATTTATAGAGAGGATACAATTATTACTCCTTGAATTAAGGAGAGAATTACTACTCCTTGAATTAAGGAGAAAATTATTACATATAAAAAAGTCAATAATAGAATCTCTAGAATTGACTGGAAAACAATAAATACTGATATATTTTCCAACAATACGAGTTCCACCTTATTGTACCAGAATCACATATATCCAAAACCAATTCCTACAAACCCTCCAAGCATAATAAAGGTTGTGAAGACCACTCAAACATTGAATAGCTAAAGAATATTCCTGACAGTTCCTACTGAATTCGGGAGAGAGGTCGAATTTTCAGTAAATCCCATTTATTTTTATTTCAATCATGTTATTTTTCAACTCTACAATTCTAATCCGAGTTATTTACTTTCCAATATTTGAACATTATTTGAATTGCTTTAATTTCTCAATCATTGGTAAAAATACAACCTTTAATAGTTAAAAACTTTGATTCCAACATGTTTTCATTTCTTAACTTCATTGTTTCGTTGGCATTTGTTCATAAGAAGTGCATGTTGATAGTTCAAGTTTTCCAGCATCCTTCAGCATTTTGTGGTGTTTATTTTCTGCATAAGTATTCAAAAATGATTTCTCTTGTTCATTTATGCATTCATGTATTATTTAAACTTTCAGTTTAAATGCATTTAGTATCTTGCATTTTAGTTTAAGCTTAGATGTTGGTTTTCCCTTCATTCGCCTACTCATCTACAAATAATTTTCTCTCTATCTGAATTATTATCTTACTGTCTGTTTGCTTGCTGGATCACACCAACTCCCAATATATATTTGCATGAACTATGAAATCAACCCTAAGGTTAGTTTGTTTTCCTAGTTCCTTGGGTTCGAACTTCGATCTTCACAATTTTATATTACTTGAGCAGAGTGCCCTAACTCTTAAATGTGTGTGTTGTTTTAATTTGCAACACCCAACTATCCAAATATGGCCCCAAAGCCGCCAACTTAGAGGAGAAAGGCTACCTCATCATATACCAAGATTCAACAACAACCTCACCACACTTTTCCTCACTCTAAAGACCCCTCCTACACTTAGGCTTCGACCAACGGAGGCCACACTCCACCACAATCGAATTATGATTGGCACGAAAATGTGGGACGTGAGAAACTAGGATCACTGGTCATAAACCATGCAAACTCACTTTTGCTAAAGTGAAATCCTATCTCTCCTCAATAGTATCAGGCTCCCTTCTCTTGCTGGACCAAACGATAACCCGAAAAATCACAATCCCTTAATCCACAATCATAACAAACGTGTTGGGCCACCCGAATGTGCAAAACATCTGGCAAATCACCACCAAGCTTGTCAAACAAGCAGAGAAGATCATTAAAACCCCAAATACAAAGTCAAGGAACTACAGCCTCAGCCTTAGTCCCTTTCACAAATTCCCAAGTTTTATATATGTCTTGTTCCTCATACTTGCATCTGAGAAGCGTGAGTCGGATGAGTACGCAGAAACAAAATGTGATTCAAAATGCATGCACTACCTCCACCTCCACACTATCCTTCCAAAGCAAGCACAAACCTCCGCCCTAGACATGCCATATTCCAAACACTAGATCAGAAAAATGTACCTAGAGTGTGGTATGATTGCACTAATGAGAGAGTTTAGAGAGAGAGAGAGAGTAACTGAATTTCATGTATTATTGTCAAATGAGCAAAAAGTCTCTTACATTTGATAATCGATTCCTATTTATAGGGGTGAGGGTGTGGGCCCCCGTATGCCAGCCTGTCCTAAAGGGCTGGTTGGGCCGCATGTGTTGGCCCAAGTTATAAGCCAAGTGACCCGCCGGTGGGCGGGCAACCTTAGGGAGTTGCCCCTATAGGGGCTCGCCCGGTCCAAAAAACATTTGAAAAACTACCAAAACCACAAAGTGCTAACATTTTAGCTGAAGGCTAACATGTTTTCATGAGAGTGCTAAGAGCTTCTGAGTGGTTGAGCTTCCACAAAGCCCAAACTGTTTGTAGGTTCCCAAGCCTAAGACAGTTCCACAAAAAATACTCATTGAGTATGGCATGGCTGCCCCACAGCCTCTGCCAAATCAAGAGTATCATTCATCTTCTTCAAGGGTGGAGACACACCACATAAAATTAAACATAATCCAATGCAGTTATTCAATAATTATTTACATCAATTGATCAGTGAGACAATCAAACTCCATATTCCAACTCAAACCAGTATTTTATGTATCAAATTGATTAACTCCAAAGTTATAAATATCACAGACAAAGCAGCTGCCTTATTGTTGGACATAGCTCAAAGATTTCTTTGATCTTTACAATTAGAGCAGAGCTATAACAGATTTAATCATTTTTCTAAAGAATCAATTGTTCAGCAAAACTTCGCCTATATTTATATATAACTACCACCATCACCACATGGCTGTATCTTTCTAAATAGCCAAAATATGTTCGTTGGGAAACCCCAAAATATTCCCCTCCAACATGTGGAAGCAAACCCCAAAGAGCATAGTAATAGATGCAAAAAAATGGCTGAAATCCTGACACCCAGTTTAGGCTTTAATCCTGGAAGGCTCTCCTACGGCATCCTCCATTCTTGTGTACCACTCACCAATACGAGTGTGCTCCACCATATCCTTCCCAGACCTCAAATAGCGTATGGGTCTTAAAACGCCAAAGACAGCCAGGTCAGCAAAGTTAGGCTTAGACCCTCCTGAAAAGACAGAAAAGTAATCATTGATAATATCCAAATAAATAAAATAATTATTCATTACAATAGCACTTGCAAAATAAAATAGAAGTAAACGCTGGAGAATTTATGTAGCTAACCCTTGAGACTTTTTCATAGCTAAACTTACAAATAGATATGAAAGAGTTACTTTCTTATGTGCAGGTTCTTTCAAGGTTAATCAAACAAGTGCAGTGGAAATATTGTGATAAGAGCCAATCATGACAAAACCAATATGTTATCTGTTACACATGCGCTTCGCCAAAATCCACCATAAAAGAAAATTAAAACATTAAAACATAGTGAGATATCCTCAGGCTTCAGTTTCACACACAGTGTGAATGCATGCTCTTGTATTAGTATAGACTTATTTATTAACTCAACAGTAGAGGACATACCAAGGAACTCCCGGCCATCCAGAGCATCTACCCATGTTTCTGCTGCCTCATAAAGAGCAGCACGTTCATCAGTGATGTTATATTTCTTCTTAAGTTTCTTAGAGACAAAATACATGGCTGCAGCTCCAGCATACTTCACCGAAATTTTTTCCATAAAGCCAAAATTGCCTAAAATAACAATAAAAATGAAATATGTTCACATATTATCCAGTTTGGAGTTTAATGCAGCATGATCAAAGAAGATTAAATAAAAAAGCTCAATTTCAAATAGCATAAGTGTTTCCCAGCAAGGTATACATGAAACAACATAGGTAAAGATAGGTTTAGAGGCAAATTGATTCCTTGCATGTCTGCATATATCTTTTTGTATATGCATGATCCCATCTGAACCTCTTCAAAATTTCAATGGCCACATTTTCAATAATTAAAATGGTATCCGCTTATGAAGATTCCACCACTATGCCAAACCAACATTTTTCAAGTTACAAAACTATGGATGAATGGAGGTCCGTAATGCAGATCCTTTCACAAATAAAAAATATTAAGTATTATCCGAAATGAACATGTGCCAAACACATAATGTAACGTGTTTTACGTCTTTTCTACATTGAATTTCTTTCTTGGCTGGATAACAGGTATCAGACACAATTTTTTTTTAAATAAATAAAAAACTTAATGGGAACAAGCCTCAAGAAATATACCCGAGGTACACACGACATGTACAAAATGACATACACCAAAAATGAAAATTAAAAGTGAAAAACGTAAAAAACACTAAAGCCTTTTTATATAGCAAAAAACTTAGTTGGAAAAACATTAAAATATACACTCAACTAAATATAAATAATAATAGCAAAGGCTAGCATGACTTACCATTGCTCGTTATGTAGTCAAAGGACTCAAGCGCTTCAGAAGTATTTCGATATATGTTAGGTGACAAAACATGTACCAAATGATTATCAACCCACCTACAACAGAAGATAAAAATTAATTATCCTAGTGCATGCACATGCTAAGCTAAAATAGGCTTCAATTATTTCCCCTTTTGTCTGAGTTTCCTATAACAAGTTCAATTAACTGACAGCAAGTCAGCAACTGAGGTTACTTATATCACTGTAACTCACAATCCAAGCAAAGCGTCAAATTGTTCGGAAATACAAATTTTAGTATATAAAATTAGGTGCTATGTTGAGCACTGAAAAGTAGTGTTCCCAAAAGAAAAGTTGGCAGGTAATGTCCACAGCCTGCACCTAACCTTTCTTACTTAAATTAAATGAATGGTATTGATGGTGACCAGGGCTGGAGCTAGAATAAAAGAATAAGAAGATGTAAATATTTAATGATGAAAGACCGAAATTCCTTTTCTTTTATTGTCAATAAAAATTATGAGCCAAGGGACCCCTTACATTCAACATAGTGGTGCGCTAATCAGGAAGGACCAACAATACAAAAAAGGAGATGCAGAAGTGAACAATTGAAAAAATATGAAGGTTGATCGAAATCTTACTCATAAAGATATTTAGTAAATTGTCATTATGCATAGAAATAAGATTCCTATAACAAGTCATGTGTAATAAATAACGGCTGAAACCAACCTCCACATCATAGAATGAAAGCTAAGAATTAACACAATCACAAAGAAAGAGAGCAGCAACAAAATTTATGATATTTTGACATGATAAATGCCCAAGGATATATATTCTTGTTAGCATGATAGCCCACCACGTTTCCATGCATACTACAGCTAAAAAGATGGGTGAAATGTTATATAATCATTCCCAAATATATTTTTTTGATCCTAGAGCGGAAGAGTAAAAGGAAGAAAGAACCAAAAGCAGAGGAAGAAAGCACTGTTATTAATGGCAGAGAGCCAAAAACCCGCCATATTTGACAAATAATGATGTTAGGTGGCGGATTATGGAAGGATATCGGCCATGGTGGAGAGCCAAAAACCCAACCCACCATGAAATTCCACCATAGGGAAGGAAAGCTCTCTCTTTACATCACACACAAATCTCCTTTGTAGTTGGTTCAAATGAAAACAACTTTTAAAATTGAAAAAATGAAATGAAATGAAAAACGATATTAAAAAAGGATTGCTGCATCTTCACCCTCTTGCATGTTTGATTGACAAAAAAAAAAGGACCAAGAAAAAGAAAACCATACCGCCGCCATTTTGTCTCTTCATCATCCTCAGACGTTGCATGTGCCTTTTTCTTTGACAGAATCTTCTGCCCCAGTTCATCAATTATAGCTGCAAATAAAAAGGAGGTTACAGTGGGGCTTATCTAGCGGGAATTTTCAAAGGGAAAAATGTCAAAAACCTGATGAGTCATTTAGCTGCTTGCCATCTACCATTAATATTGGCACCTTCTGATACTCAGACCATTTGATTTCTTTCTTGCTGAGTGGGTTGACCTCGACAACTTTGTAAGGTATATCATAGTAGTCCAAAAATGCTGGTAAAGCAATTAAAATTCTCAGCAACAGAAACTAGAAAAGTGCTGCGAATGCTCAATGGAAAAACTATAGAAATAAAAAGAAAGACATGGAGCAGAATATACCAACATCCTAGCACACGTTCACTATTATTTGTGAGATAAATCAATGGGGATGAAAGGAACCAACCAGAAATCTGTTATTATTCACCCAAATCCCTAATTCTCAATTAGGGAATCAGAGAGAAATACAAAAGTCCAAACCCTCTTCCTAACCAAATTTCCTCAATGATACCAAAGATACCCAAACTCACTCTAACTCTCTCTTATTATAGGTAACATTCCTCATAAACCCTGAAACCCACTAACAAACTACTAACACTTCTTAACTACCAACTAACTAACCCCGAGTACCTATCAGGGAAAAATAACCTCATTTAAAATTGTAAATTGACTGCCAATGTACACTACTCTTTTTTCATCGTCCTTCTATTTCTAGGACTTAATGCTTCCATTTAGAAGCTTTACATAACAAAATAAGTTTCCAATGGAACTGCACCTCGGTGATCATACTAAAAAAAGGAGTTCTTCATGCATAGATCAAATTAAGCAAAGCATTATCTATTACACTGCTAATGTATTCATTTACACATGTAGGGAATTCTACAATTACACATCTTAATTGGACAAAATACCCCTTTTATTTATCTCTTTCTTGTTTCTACTCTATTTAAGTGATGTGTGTATATAAAATTTCCAATTCCTGATTTCACCAAATGACCAGAACAAACCAAAACTCATTCTAATAATACTGAATCAAACACATGGTGTTAGCAAATCACAGTTTGAAGAACGTGACGAACATCAATTGCAATTTACAGCAAACTACATTATCAACATCACACCAATCAAATCCTAAAATTCCCAAAATGCAATGAAAGGAAAGAGAGATTTCAGTTCACCTTTGACTTTATTACAGAAAGGGCAAGCCTCGTACTGATAAAGAACGACCTCATTCGGGAGAGCTTCCGGCGGCGGAGGTTCCTTGGCAAGAGCTTCCTGGGAGAAAGAGGCGGCAGTGTACAAAGCTCCAGCGACGCCGAGTGACGCGCCGGCGACCGGGCCGATGAGGTAGGAGAACCAGCGGCGGTGAGTGCGGGCGGCGCCGCTGCTGTAAAGAGCAGCCTGGAGGAAACGGTTGGGGACGGCGACGGATGAGGCGGAGCCGGCGCCGCTAGCGGCGGCGAGGGTGCGGCGGAGAACGGAGGAAGCGATTCTCATAGTGTGTGAGATTTAGAAGCAACGAGATCTGGTAAAATATGGTTGAGTTGTTTAAGGTTGAAGGGTTTATGTCGGTTTTGCAGATCAAGAGGGTTTTAGAAATGAGATTCTAGATTTGATGGTCGTTGAAGGCTCACGTGGACATGAATTTTCTTCACATATTTTCCTTTGGGAATAACTATTTTCACTATTCTCACCTTCCTCCATTTTTCATTTTCCCAAAAATTGAAAAATAGATAAATAATAAATATTTGATTATTTTTCCGGAATTAAATCCCCACTATGAAAGGACGAATTTGGATCCTTCACAGCAAAATCCTCTACCACAAGCCTCCAAGCAGTTTTATGACCATTGATTGCTATATTTAAGGGTTCAAACGTTTGATGGCACTCGCAAGATCCATAGTTGCTGAAGAGGATTTGAATTCGTTCTTTCACAATTACTTTCCATTTACTTCATCGTGGACTGAGAGCTCCAAGAGCACACCGTTCGCATCCCCTTTTGTATTTTCGTCGCCTCCTTCTTTCATGTATGATCTTTCATAGGGTGGTTCCTCTGTTTTTTCTAGCCTCCATGGTTGTAAAAATGCAGCAAGAAAATGAGAAAGAAGGAAGAGACATAAAGCAAGAGTGTAAAAAAAATTGAAGTGAATGGAGCTCCGGTTGAATTGAATCAACTTTTTTTTTGCTATTAGGAGCCATTGTAACCCACCCTCTTCTAAAAAGAAATGCTTAGTGTTAGAAAAAGATATCATAAAGAATGGAAAGGAATTCATCCTATTGGTCAAAATTACTTTAATATTGGGATATTTCCATTTGTATTCCACCAAACCATTGGTTACAAAGAGGTATATGAGTCTTGCGTGTTTCATCTTCGTAAAATATAGTGTTGCGCCTTCTCAAATATGGTTCACTATCCTCATATGTGCTTTGCAACTTATCAATGAGGCCATTTCGATCAACGTCATTGTTAGGGCCACTTGAGTCTCGAGGTTGTGTCACCTCCCTTCACCATGTGAAGTCTTCTCTTCTCCCCATATGTGAAGTTTTCCCTCTTTGGGTATGTTTGGTTGGAAGAGAAAGGGAGAGGAAGGAAAGAAAGGTAAAGAAAAGAAAGGGAAAGGAAAGTGAGATGATTTTTTAGGTTGTTTGGTTTGAGAGAAAAGGTGAGAGGAAAGAAAAGGTCATATTTGTGAAATGACATAATTATCCACAAATAAACTTGTCAAACTAATAGTCCTTATTATTTTATGAAAATTCAAACTATGCGCAAATTTGAGAGTTGTTTGCGAAAAAAAATCTATTAAAAATACTTAAAGTCATTGATATAGTTTCTTGAAAGATTTAGTGATATATAAAACATGATAAATTGGATAGTCAATATCAATTCTCACACATGATAATTAAGAAAATGCACTCAATGTATTAAAAGCTAAGTTCATATTAATATTTGTAGCAGGTCAACAAATTACTTTAACTAGGATAGAGCCTGTTTGCCCGTGCGATGCACGGGTAATGT
Source organism: Lotus japonicus (assembly GCF_012489685.1). Classification (NCBI taxonomy): domain Eukaryota; kingdom Viridiplantae; phylum Streptophyta; class Magnoliopsida; order Fabales; family Fabaceae; genus Lotus; species Lotus japonicus. Next base: position 63,246,738 of record NC_080042.1, read on the forward strand.
TTTACTAAATCAATTATTAATTGCATTGAGTAATTGATATATACGGATTAATACAATGATATATTTATTAAAACATACAATTTTAATTAGTAAAACATTTATATGTCATTATTATCTTTCTTTATGTCTAAATGTTTCATCTTACTTATAGATAGTAATTGGATAACTCTGTAATATTAAGTTTGGTTCACATTTTAAATAAGCACATGGCTTGTGAGTGTGGATTCATGATCCATTGCTAATATAAATCTATAGTGACTAAGATAAAGCACAAAAATGAATAAATAATTTCCTTGTCCATGAATTTCCTTATCTTCTTAAATTATTACATTCTGTACAAAATTGACCCTTTTAATATGAACCATTGATAATTTGCTATAATCTCAACAATGTAATCTTTTACAATACATGGTTCATCACAATAAAGCAAGTCCAAAAAAAATTCAAGTCATGCTTGACATCTTATATAAAAGATTATTTTTCCGCACCTCTAAATTTTTGGCTGATCATGTACCTCTATAGTAAAATCTGCTTGATTCAAAACTTTTCTCCCTCAAATTTTAATAGAAACTGAAGAGAATGATGAAGAGCATGATAAACCAATACCACATAAACCTCCTCGTTAGTTCTTTCATAACGAACCGAAGAGTTCACCTCCTCGTTAGTTCTTTCATTTACAGACAAAATGATAACACAAAAAATCTAAGGAAAGGGGTTTCATCTCCTATCTCAGAAGAATGAAAAAGACATCACAAAAAACATGATTTCTTGGGCCTTCAGAGACTAATCAATGAAAATAAATAGAACTATTCATTACACAATTCTTGGAGAAACAGTACCCTTAACAACCCAAGAATATTATGCATGAAAAAAATATCATACCTTTTGTACTTTGTATATGAGTCTATAATTCAAGAACTCCATGGCAAGGCTAAACCTTTCAGCAACAAACCCAAATAAGAAAGTGGGGGTGATAAGACATAGGGAGAAGTAAGAAAAGAATAATGAAATGAAACAAAAAAAGAGATTAGGAACACTCAATAAAGTTAATAAGAGACCGAAGTAAGTACCATTTCAGAATTTGATAAAGACAGGGATAGTTCATTATCACCTCAGGAGTGTATCATATTAAGAAAGAAAAGAACATGTCACAAGGACCAAAATCACATAGATTAAGTACGAACCAAGTTCATCAACCAAATTCAGTTCACTTCAACTATCAGTCATAGCTATCCATTTTCTACATTGACTACCCTTATATTGAAAAAGAAAAAATATATCCTTTGAATACATTAGATCATGCCAGAAAGCTCTGAAGTACATGAGTTCAATTTTTCTAAAGTGTAAAGCAAGTAGCTGAATTCAAAAGACTCTGATATCATGCCAAAAAGCTCTCAAGTACCTGAGTTCAATTTGTCTAAAGTCTAAAGCAAGCAGCTGAATTCAAAAGACAGAGTCATAGTTATTCAATGAAACTAATAAAGCTTGCAAAATAGGTTAAAACTCAAGCAATGTTGAGTTTTCCATAAACTGTGGCTTCTTAAAAGATCCTTAAACTTCCAAAACTTGGATAAAAACCTTGTGATCATCATTTTTCTTACAACCAATGGAATTAAGAAAATCAAAGAAGAGAGTTGGAAACTACTTGGGCAGTAGTGTTTAGGGCCTTTTTTTTTCACTCACATTGCCAGCAAGGCTATATATACTCTAAATTTGATGGATCAAAGCCTCACAACCAAAAGTAACTCTAAATCAAAAATAGCTAGATAATCCAAATTTAATTATTTAAAAGCTAAGGTTTCAAGTAAGTGATAGTTATTTCCAGTAGTCTGAGATTTTATATGTACTATTTCAATTGCAACCACAATAGATGAACCAGTTATTACAGAAAGGAAAATTCCTATCATACAGCAAACACCATGGCTATTCTTTAAGGACATGATAAAAGGAATGCATATATGAATTTTACAACAGATGCACTTTTATCAATATTAGCAAAATAAGATGCCAGATCAAACTCAAAAGTTGCGGACTAAAATGATTGATGAAATAAGAGATAGATGATTGAATTTGAAAAAAGGATATAAACCTTATTAAAACCATGAAGAGCCTCAATCATAAAGGTTGAATACATAGAGAAAGGCAAACCAGTATCTGCACAAAAAGTAGAAGTGATATTTCATTAAAATATAGATGTTAAGATTGATAATAATTCTAAAGCTCAATTATCACAAGCCCCATCAAAATAGCATACCACTGATCAGCCATACCAACAATATAATGATAAAGAAACTTCACCCCAAAACATAATGCTCCAGAACAGGATATCAAATAGAAAATAATGAATTGCAAAGCATCAAAGTAGTTCAGGTGAAGTTGAAGATGCACTACAATGGGTAGTGTCCATCATAAACCATAAACCAAAAAATAACTTTATTCTTTAGCAATAAGAGGTGTCACAACTAAAAAACATACCTATTCAATAAAAGTGACTGGAAATAAAAAAACTATAGGCATTTGGACAAAATAAGTTGGCTGAATCAATTAATCCATATATGTAGTCATAAAGCATAAACAGAAAAGTTAATAAACACAACAGACAATGAAGAAATAGCAAAACACCAAGAATGACAGGCCCCTTTAGGCCTTTTTTACACTAATGTAATATCTAATCACAAAAGGCTAACAAAGTAACTGTAACAATTTCAAATACTTTTCTCAAATGGAAACTTGAGATACATTTAAGATGAGCTCACAAACATTAAAAACAAATCGAGAAAATAAACCTCTAAAGGGTAGAAAAAGTAGTCTAATACCCAAATATTTGCATGCCAAAATGAGCACTGAGATTTTCAAATGATAAAATTTTAAAAACCAAGTTTTAAGCTTCCTGAGCAAATTTTTGGATTAAGTAAGTTGAACTACAACTCCCCTAACTTATAGCAAGAAGCTTCACATAGAAGCAAGCAAATTCTAAACGTGACACTTAGATATTACATGTTAATATATGCAGTACTTTATATCAAGATTTTATTTATTTTATTTTTAGGTAATGTAATAGGGACATGCCCAAGGAGCAGCAGGGACAATGCAGGACTTAAATTTTAGATGCAGGTGATATCTGAATTGGGAAAATTGGAGGTAAGATATCTAGTTTCAAGCTTCCACCTCAGGATAAACTGTCTACTGTCCTCCTTACAATCGACTGTGGATCTTCCTCCTTCTCCTTCAAGTTTTTACTGTCCTCATTCTTGTTCTCACCTAACCCACTAGCCGACAGTCCTTCAGCAAAATCAAGATCATAATTGCCAACTATGGAGTTCCCTTTCTGATAACACTTGCTCTGATCTTTCATGCTTCTTTTCCAGCGCATAAGCTTCGAATTTGCTGAAGCAGGACCAGACATTGGAGATTGGAGATATCAGTGAAAATACACAAATGGTTGAACAAAAGATGCAAATGGGATATGGGAAAGCAGGATGAATGAAAATCCTCACATAGGGGAGTATTTATAGAGAAATTGCATAAATTAACTGACATACCTACAGCTGATAGAGAGTTGTAGGTCATCATATGTTCTTGAATAAAAAATGTTCACTCCAAAAATCAAATTAAGTGAAAATAATCATGTGAACACAAATAAAGATGGATGAGAAGTACAAAAAAAATCAAAGAAAATCAGTAACATTCAAAGCGATTAAGACCGGTTACTGACCAAAGGATTGCTCATCCGCGATTTGCTCCTAGGGAATGCACTCATATGAGCAATGGAAGGAAGCAAACACGCGATTTGACGGGAGCAGATGAGCAACTGAACTGTAGACATGGATGAGCAAGCAATAGAAGGAGCCAGCGAACGAAGATGACGACCTTGGATAGGAAACGCGAGCTGTGATGGATGGGTGAGAATACACTCATATGACGTAGAAGAGGATGACCGGTGAGGGGAAAAAGGAAAAAAAAAAGCAGGAAATCAGTAAAAAGAAGCAAAAGATCAGATGAACGGTGAAGATGAAAAACAAATTCAAAAAAGTAATAAAAGAAGGACAGATGGCGCAACGTGATTGGAGGTCTTGTAGGAATAGTAAAAATCAAACTTGAGAATAAGAAGTAGTAGATATAATATGCAACCTTGGCAAATTGTTTTGGTACACATCTTGTTTAATTTTGACAAGGAGATAAAATAGCACATGTGGGGAGAGGTAGTGAATTTTTTTAATCAAGGGTATATTAGTCTTTCTCACTTAAACTCACAAGCCTTTGATGTTTTCCGTCCAGTATAGAGCGGAAAGTTTTTTCAGGCAGGGCCCACAAAAAATCTTCTTTCCTTCCCCTGTAGCAGTGCAACCGAACAATGGAAAGAAAAGTTTTGGAGCAGTTTTCCTTCCATCACGAATCTTTTCATTCCCTTTCCACTAAACCAAACACAGCATTTGTCTCCTCCTCCGCTTCCCTCGTTTTGCTTCCCTCTTCACCATCCACCATGATGCATTCTTAAATGCCGAATATAAATAAAAAAAATACATTCCGCAAAATTGTTTGCAATACGTAATAAGATTGAGGTATATTGGGAAAAATGGTGGTGGGAATTAGCGTGGGGATGGTGAGAATAGTTATTCCCTTTTCCTTTTATTATTCTTTTTATATTAGTTTGGAGTTATTTTACAAGTCATCACACAATCACAATCATATTAGTTGTACCGACATTTAACCCATTTTTTTATTGGTTAATGAAATCTACTTTTAAAAACAAAACAAAAATTAATAGTTGATTTCTTAATCAATTGTTGTGACGATTCACCTTATTTTCTTTTAAAATATTTTATAAAATATGTCAGACAATAACACATCTTTAAAAGTTGGTTTCGTTTTTTCTGAAAATGAAAACGATTGAAATGAGTTAGATGAAAAATAGTGGTAGTGGAGGTTGGCGATGGTGAGAGTGACGGTTGGTGGTGGTGTTGGCCGTAGGGGTGGTGGTGGTTGTAATGGAGGCTCAGGCAGCAATGACGGTAGTAGTGGCGGCGATGAAAATGAAAAGTGAAACTCAAAATAAACATGTTTAAAATTATTTTAAATCAAAAATATTTTCTGTTTTCATTTTATATTACGTGAGTATATTGCATTTTTTGGGTGTATTTCCTTATCCCCTTTCCCAAAACCCTGTGTGTGTTTCGCTACGATAAACCTCACCACCGTCACCGGTAGCAGTCGTAGGGAGGAGAAGGAGAAGGCGGAGAAGGGAGACACAAAACAACACCGATGTCAAGTTCAAAGCTGGCACTGTACGGCATCGGAACCGCACTGTTCCGAACCTCTCGAACCATAACTACCAACTCTCCATTTCTCTCCTTCAAACCCATCCTCCCATTCCCACCACTCCACTTCCACCGCCGCACTTGCTTCTCCGCCACCGCCACCACCACCACCGAAGAAATCACACCCTCCGCCGCCTCCTCCGACCAACTCCATCCCTGGCCCGAATGGGTCTCCTTCATCGACCGCTTGAACACCAAAGGTTACTTCACCAAACCCCGTCCTTCCGATGGCACTGTTTACGTCAACGTCAACCTCTTGAAGGACGCTTGTCTCAGCTTTGGACGTGACCGTTACGACATTTTCAAGTTCGTCATCATCCTCTTCCATTCTTTCATTCAATTTCTTCCCTAATTTTGCTGATTTAGAATGTGAAAACTGAGATTATTGTTGTGAAAAGCTATTATTCATTGTTAATTTGTGGTTTATTGAAGTTGATTATGTAAGAATACATGTTAAGCAATTGCGTTGATTTAACTTACACTGCTTGTTATGTTGTGTTATGTAGATTGCTGCCAGTGGAAGATATTCAAGCAATTGTGGAGGGAGGGTGCCCTAATCTTCTCCGTAAAGCTGTTAATTCAGCTAAAAGGCTGAGAGCTCACCTGAAATTAGAGGAAGCCGATGTATGTTTGTTGCTGTTGTTTTTCTGTTTTTGTTTGTTTTTTGAAGCATTTGTGTTTTCAAAATGGTTGTATGCAACTTGCAAGTAAGACTTAACCGGAGAAATGCTAGAAATGTTCTTTTTCCATTACAGTCTTTACCATTGAGAGGTCTCTTGCTGACTCTACTAATGGAGAGTGGACTCTGGTTATTTAGTGAAGTTACCTTGAAATTTTGGGCAGTTAGACGGCCCCGTTTGGAAGAGCTTATTTGAGCTTATCTGATAGTATAAGCGCCAGTGTTTGGGAGAGCTTCTACCATAAGCTGTTTTGAGCTTATTTTCATAAGCTTCTCAGGATAGCTTATGAAAAAGAGCTTATGCTTATATATAGCTTATTTTCAATTTATTTCAATAAATTTTTTAAAATAGCTTATGTATAAGCGCTTAATTAAGCTGTTTTCCTAAACGGGGTGTGCTGAAAATTAAGTCTTTAAAGAGTGTATTGCTAGCATTAATGAAGCGGGATGTTCGATGTTGTCATTAGTTCTACCTGTTTTAATTTTTTGTTGTTCGTCTTGGAGTTGGAGGAGCTGACAGTGCAAGTTTGCTTCTTTCCAGGTTTGTAGTGCTTGTAGTCTCCGAGGTTCTTGTGATAGAGCTTATGTGACTCTAAATGAATTTGAAGCTGATGCTCGAACTGTGGATATAGTACGAATACTATTGTTCTACGCGATAGATCCACTTGTTTTTAACGGAGGAGAGAAACAGCCAGGCCGAGAAGTTATTGACTCCTCTGTAAGAAAACTTCTGTCTCAGCTGATTGAGCTGAGCGAGACGTCCACTGCTCCTCCTCCTGCTCCTGCTCCTGTTCGTTCAAAGCGCACTGCACAGGAGGCTGTGGCAAAAGGGCAACTAAATTCAATGACTAATAAGGTGCATAAAGATGTTGAGATGAAGTCAGGTGACTGGATGTGTACAAAGTGAGTTATATTAGTTCATGCAGATAAATTCATAGCGTGTGTAGTATTTTTGTATTTTCATATAAAATTTAAAAGACGTTAATATGCAAAACTACAGTTTCTCCATCTGTCTGGCTTTTTTTCTGCAGAAATTAACAGAGTGATCTATCACCTACCAATTGTAAACTTACGTAATAGCAACTAGATATTGTAGGTATAAAATTCTCTCTAATAAAGTGTGTAGTGAGAATTATTACTTTTTGTTCCTGTGTAATAATGTTTATTTTCCATGCGATAGTTTTTAGTAATATCATTCATTCAGAAGTATGTTTTTTTCTGGTGGATAAGTTGATTTGTTTTACATCCCTTTTGTAAAAAATATACTTACTCCTTCCTTATCATTAATAAAGATGATTTAGTTTTCCACAATTATTCTTGTTCAGCTGAAGTGTTCTCTGTCTTTATGACATCTAAAATTAAATATTCGCTATTGAATGATTCGCTTCTAAGAGTTGGTCCCCCCCCCCCCCCTCCCCCCCAATATTTGCTGCAGATGCAACTTTATGAACTTCAGTAGGAATATGCAGTGCCTAAATTGTAAAGACGATAGGCCTAAGAATAGTGACCTTTCTGGTGTTGAAATGAAGCAAGGCGATTGGATCTGTCCTGAGTAAGTCCTCTATTTGCTTACTCTCTTTTTATTTTCTTTGTTTTTTGTCAGCTTCCTTTAAATAACCTGAAGATGTCAGTTATAAACAATATATATGAAGGGCTTCTTGGATTTTCTATTGACCTTTGTCCTGCAAGCTTTCTCTGTTTTCAATATGCTATTCTGCTGTCAAAATGACTTGTATTTAAATGAGTCTTAAGATTTTTTTCCACTTTTCCTATATTTCCCTTATTCATGCTCTCATCAAATACTTGTGCCCAGTTATACCGATTTTGGTGTCATTTGGTATGCTGACTGCTGCTCTTTGGTTTTGCTGCAGATGTAATTTTTTAAATTTTTCCAGAAACAAACAGTGTCTAAAATGCAAAACAGAGGGGCCAGAGAGGGTCAATTTAGGCGTAGTTGAAATGAAAAAAGGAGATTGGACTTGCCCAAAGTAAGTCTCCTATTTCTACTAACAAGGAAATTCCCATTGACATATTTTCAGTTTTACTTCCTAGCAGATGAATTCATTTTATTACTTGCTATCTGTTTTTTTTCATGATTTTTTTGGCCTGAGTATTTGCATGCTGTTGGACAATTGCATTTGGCACTAGTGATTATCAATATTTAATAATAAGACTCCTCAAAGCTTCAGTTTTGGAAGTCCTCTTGTTCTAAAATAATCCATATGATATAATCGTATTGGGCAATCCACACAGTAATACATACGATCTCGTCTCATTTAAATACTCTACCACATTATTAACTTGATTATATATTTAAGTTCTATATATCCTCTATTTTTCCTGCAGTCTGATTTATTTCGTGTATTTTACGCCTATCTTATTGTTTTGGCAAGTTTTAGCCTTTGGAGCGAGGTTGGTGGCCATATTTATAATGGTCTTAGCTGATTAACTCGTGCACTAAAGAGTAAAGACACCCCCCCCTCCCACATCTTTACAACAATTTATGGGCACCATTATTACTGTATTAATATTATATTACTTATGGCACTGTAACAATTATTGCTCCTTTATAACTCTTTAATTTATCTCTGGCTAAAATTGTTAATCAGTTAATCACAGTTCTTAACAACAATATTTACATTTAGCTAAAAGGAGATAAGTTTGAATATGAGCAAGAACAAAAATTATATTCCATTATGATGATTAATATCTTAACATTGCACATTTGCACTGGATGACTAGAATCAATATGTGTGCATTGACTGCTAACTGTATATCACAGTTTCATGGATTTTCCTGTGTGTATAGGTGTGAGTTCAAGAACTATGCCAGTAATGTTAAGTGTTTGCGTTGCCCCGAGCCAAGACCCAAGAAAAATGCTGGCGATTGGAATTGTCCCAAGTAAGTGATCTTTACCTCCCCCATCATAAAAACTTTTTGTTTCTCATGTTACATAGCGTATATCTGATTTGTTCCATTAGGCAAGGGCTGTATAATCAAAATGTGGGCATTGGCTCTTATCATTCTCATTTTGTATTAATCATGAAATTTTCGATGTATATAGGTGTCAATTCATGAATTTTGCTAGTAATGTGAAGTGCAAACGTTGTCTGGAGCCAAACCAAAACCAAAATCCCAAGAAATATCCTGGGGATTGGAATTGTCCAAAGTGAGACCATTGTTTTTCTTTCTCCCCAACCCACCCTATCTTCACTGCCCACTATGTTTTTCAGTTTCATTTCATGAATGTGTTTCTTCCTGCAGATGTGATTTCTACAATTACACTAAAAATATGGCTTGCCTGAAGTGCAATACTAAGCGGCCCAAAGAACAACCAAGTGGTGAGTATGAGGAGAATATATGGAGAAGGTAAAACTGATTGGGGAAAAAAGCCTTTTTGGGGATGTCACGGTTGTGGCCTTGTCTGTTACAGAGTTTTGTCATAAATGCATTCTCTGTCCATTTTTATTTTCTTAATCTTTTCATAATGTGGAGAAAACAACTTCACCTCCGGAAATTGCTACTTAATCATTATAGTTATATTCTAAGTTATTTGATTGCATGTGGATTTGTTTTGTGCACAATTTGTTCTGTTAAGAATACATATCATATAAATGCACTCTTGAAAATTTAAATACTGAGGCTGAACCGTAAGCCAATGCTACAACAATACTTAGGGGGGAATAATGCAGTCAGAGTAACCACTTACTGATTGTCGAGAACTTTTTTCTTGATTGTTGAGAACTTTTTTACCTTTAGATGTATAAGAACTAGTTGATTAACCCGTGCAATGCACGGGTGACTTTTGTTATATCTAAAATTTGTTTAATACTATTTTTTTAAACTCTTTTCGATTTTCAATTGCATAAATATATAAATGTTTGTTAGATTTTTTGTATGTTAAAATGCTCTTATAATTTTGACCCGGGTGTGGTGGAGATCAAAAGTCTATTTAAAAGTGTGGCTCTTAAGGAATGAACTTTCGACCTATACGTTCAAACAACCACATTAATATTAAAATATATTTAAAGTTATCTTTTATTTAATATTTCCTAAAAAACTAAATGCCAATGTTAATAAAAAAGATCTTTAGGTTGAAAATTGTACAATTAACATTTAAAATCATGATAATAAGGGTTAGTTTGGTACAATACATTAATCTACTCTTATATATCAAAATGAATAAGATTATGTTGTATAAACTACTTGCCACAACTATCACCACCACTCCTGCCACCATCGTCGTTGCTGACAATGCCACCACCACCTCAACCACCACCAGCTCCACTTTCATAATCACCACCACTCACTGCCGCCACCTCCCAGGGTCGTGTAATGGGTTAGACAATAAAGGCAAGTGCCTTAGACCCAACAAAATTGTACCTATATAGTATATACTACTGAGACTTGAGAAAGGTTGTAGAACAATGGAAAAATGGGTTATCTTAGTAGCAACGTGCGAATTAGTTATTGCAATTTTAACAATTATTAGTAATAGTGTTTTATACTAATGAATTTCATTTTTTTAAATAATAAATTAAATATTTGTTCTTTTTACATTTTCAAAATTAAAAAATTAATTTGTGTTTACTCATAACCATTATTTTTTTTGACTTATATATCTATAGTAATATATATAAGTTTGTTATTCACTCATTGTTTCTTCTCTCCATTTTGATCAAAAAAAAATGTTGTAAAATCTCTCATTGTTTCATTCCTTGGGTTTTAGGTTCTATTAAAACTTTAGGTTCTTTTCCAAATATATATATTGCTATAAAATTTTATTGACAAAAAAACATGCGCATGATTTATTGTCAAAGTTGACTAATTTTGTATTACATGTGCATGATTTCATAAAAATAAATTATTATCTATATTCGAGATTTCAAAAAAATTATTTTAAAAAAATTATTATTTTTTGTTAATATTATGTTACATTTTTTGGAAAATCGTTGACAGGTTAAAATAATATCCTTTTCAAAAAATAATTCATTTTATTTTACAAAAATATTATTTTTCAATAATATTTTGTTACAAATATTTATTTAATTTCAAAAATATTTTAATAACTTCCTAAAAATAAAATATTGTGTTTAGTTAATGGGATTAAAAATTGAAAATAGATGTGATGTGCAAAAAAGAGACATATTTTGTTTTTTTAGGGAAATGGATTGATATGAGAATTCACGTGACATAGATATTCTAGAAGAAAATATTCTTTTAATATATAAGATAGATAGATTGATGGTTAGCGAATAATTTTGTTCGTATTTTAAAAATAAACTAAATCTAACCTAATAACATTATTGAAGTAAAATACTTTATTCACATTTTTTTCATCCCCAGTCAATTTTATGATGGCCCGAATGATAACACAAGTGGTAACCGTTTGAGACATATGAGTTGAGAGGAGGAGGTCCAGGGATCAATCATTGGAGGGTGTAATTTATCTTTCTGTTGTACAAAAAAAATCATAATTATATTAATTCATTTCTAATTACATAAGATCAATTTATGGTAAAATTTGAGAAGTGATTACCAAGTTTAAAATAAAAATATAATGCACTTTTATTAGTAATGATTTATCTTTCAAATTATACAAAATTTCTTTTTTTATTATTTTGGACTTCATAAGATCAATGGTAAATAATATATCCTTTTTACTGTAAAAAAAAGATCAATGGTAAAATTTAAGAAGTGATTACCCGAGTTTCGAAATAAATAACAAATTCTTTAAAAAAATTATATTTATTATTAAATGCACATTTATTAGTAAAAATTTATCTTTTAAATTATATTAAAATTTATTTGTTTCTTATTTCAAAAAAAAATTCAAAATTTCTTCTGTACTAACCAAACAGAAAAAATAGTATATTTCAATATACTACTTATTTTAGTAATATACTTTTTTTTCGAACTTTATTTTAGTAATATACTAAAAGAAATAATCAATATGAAATTTGAAATTCGATTTCTATCAAACTTTAAAGTATCACATTTATTACACTTTAAATGTTGTTTCATATACGTATGTGGATTTCTAATCCAAGGTACTTCCTGGGCTGCCTTTGATTTTCCTTGGATGTTTGTGTGTTTCCACCTCACTTCTGCTTGATGGATGCGTGAATTCTACTGCTGGGAAAGAATTTATGAATGTGGAAGGGCTATCTGTGTTGTGTTCAGCTGTGTAGTGTCTTCAGCTACCTGCAGCCCATGTATCTGTGTTGTGTTCAGCTTTCTGTTTCGTTTCTTTTGCTCTGTTTTTTATCAGTCCTTTGTATTGTGGGTGAAACCTCTTGTATATAGTGGGTTGGAGTACCTCTAGTACTCCATATAAATACATTTTGCTTTAAAAAATACTAAGAATCTCGGAAAATATTTTTTTGTTGAGTTAATATTTCTTTTCATTTTTTCAAAAATTCTAGAGTGGTTAAAAATATGTTTTTATTTATAGATTGCAAATTGTTCAAGGGAAAAATGAAATAAAATATATTATATCAATCTCTGAAAAATAAATATTTGATGACATATTTGAATATATAAAAAATTGGGTCAAAAAGTCAAAGAATACGTAATTAAAATCAAAAATAGATTTTTGTGTAAAAAAGTTGATATAATGTTTTTTTTTGTTTTGGAGAGAATTTGAATGATATGGGGGTGCCACGTGGCAGAACATTCAAGAAAAAAACTTTTTTTTTAGTATATTATTATATAATCTTTCAAATTATACTAAATTTATTTGTTTCTTATTTCAAAAAAAATCAAAACTTCTTCAATGCTAACAAAACAGAAAAAATTGTGTATTGAAATATACGACTTATTTTAATACTTTTTTTTTTATCAAATTATAAAACTTAGTACTTCGTAATCAATTCGATTGCATTTTTTTTATTTCACATATTCCAATAAGTGAATCTTGCTTAATCAATGCCATGAATTCTTTCTGGAGATCTTTGTTTGTGGTCGATTCTTGCTTTTAGTATTTAGAATGGATTAAATTATATTTTTTTTTATACCGGTAGGAAGATTTCATAAAAAAAATATTATTATTTTATTAATAAGAAAACATTATTGCACTAACTTCCATGAGCCTTCCATATTATCACTAATTTCGTGTTCTTGGTTCTTGAAATTTGTATCTCTTGGAGCTAGCACATGAAGTTTTCCAAACCTTAAAAGGTGAAGAAAAAAGGAAAATATTATTATCAAACCACTCCCTAAGGAAATTTTTACACAACAGCAACTTGAAATAATTTTTTGATTAAGCTCTTGTCTGGTGCATCACAAAATAACAATAGACTTGGAAAGTAAAATATCTTTCATCATCAACCCTATTTGCATGCATAAGAGAACAAAAAAGAAAAAAGGGAAGACATTCACATGCAGTAACTCAACACAAACAACAATGATGACATATGGAAGCAATGCATGAATAACTGGGGTAATTTTTATTTTTGATAATTTTTCTAATTCCTTTAGACCTGCATAAAACCTTTATATACAAATGAAAAGGTAAAAATAAAAAAGAGAGATGAAATCAAAATAGAACCAGCACTCACGGTTCTATACCTAATGCAAGGTCTTTCTCCATGTAGATCCACCACACCACGCAACAACTTCTCACAAAGGAACCCACACGTGAACAGTTGTTCCGTATAAACAAAACCAAATTAAAGATGCAAATTCTCTTAGGAGAAAAATTAGATGCAAATGATAGTTACCTGGAAGAAATTAAGCATGACTTCAAGAGGAAGAACGGGTTGTCAAAGAGCTTCTAAATTGCAACGGGAGAAAATATACGAAACAGGGGAAGCAAGCGTATGAGGTAAAAACGTGAATGAAAGCAATAAAATAGTTGCTCCCTATTTATTTTTGAAATAAATTGCTACCTTTAAAAAGGAATGTTCAATATTAAATATGCATTAAAAATATATATATCTACCCCATCCATTCGTAAATATTTTATTTTTTCTTAAAATATTTGCTTTTTTTAATGCAGATTTAATATTGAAAAACAAAATTTGTATATTTTTTATTGGGATGATATGGGGGTGACACGTGGCAAAACCTTCTAGAAAAAAACCTTCCTTTAGTATATTAATATAGATATAAATAAGAATGTATCTCATACATCAATTGACTAGATGGTATAACACATGAATTTTTTCAAAGAACACTAGTTTTAACTGATCATATTGATCTTATATCCGACATCAAACATCCACACTGCTGACAGTTTCAAGTTGCCTGTAAGTTCCTTGATCAGTTACTGTTTGACTTTACGGCGGTTTACATGTCGCAAAGATAGCGGGTCGCCTAAAAAATTCCGAGGTTCTCATATTTCCATAAGTTATTAACTAACGACATCAGTAATGGCTTAAGCCTTCAATAATTGTATCCACGACATACTTTTCACACGATGAAACAAATTGTTGGTAAGTCGTCGGTAATTTGGCATGCCCTAACACCAGAGATCACATTTGGATGCAGCGGAGGAGCGTGAATCCAGGAGCTAAAGGGAAAGCATGAGTCCCCCATCCTCCTCCACTCCATCGCATCTATCACTATCTTTTAGAACATGATCCAAACCCCCGCAACCATAGCATAAATTTGTCAGCCTCTCATACTGAAACCAAACCTTCACAGGCTCCTTACCTAGAATGTAGATCAACTTACCACGTCTGATCGGAACATCAACATCAACCCGATCCTGATGAACGACCCCCATCGATGATCATCCATGCTATCCCAGGCGCTAAAACCGCCCAAGATATACCCAATAAATCTAGCAACATACTCCCTACGAAGGGCCAAAGACAAATCATGAACCCTAACCTAGAAAGGGACCTTCTCTAAAGGAACCTCAAAAGGGAACTTGAGGATATATGATTTGAAGCATGATGAGAAATTTGTTAAAGGACCATAGACCCTGCTTCAGTACACAATCCCTATCTCTCGCCTCAAAAAATTGAAACGTAAAAAGTAGGGGTGTCAATGTGGGCATGGCCCGTGGGCTCAACCCGCAAGCCCGCAAAAGAGGGGCAGATTGAGCCACAAAAGAGGAGCCCGCAACAATGACAACCCGCCCCTCAAACATGGCGGGCCAACCCGCAGCGGGGCTGGCTAGCCTACTGTTTTTTCATTTAATATTTTTTTAGAAAAATTTGCAGTACAAAACATGCATGGATGGGTATTTAACTATTTATAACTATTTAACAATAAATGGTGTTGGTGTTGTACACGATTACATTATTTGAATATCCAATAATTTGGCTCCATTTCAAATCTAATTTGATAAATTAATATTTCCGGTTCAATTATTGTTATATTGACTTTTCAACGGATTAGTAAGATTTGGTATATAATTAACAGATAAACTTTGTAAAGAATTGTATTAATTAAATCTGTGAGTTGTTTAGTGAAAATGACGAGAGATTGATTTATTATGAGTTTTAGTATTTATGATACTTAATAATGGGCTAATATAAATATATTATAAGCTAAAATATATTTTTAAGGCAAAAATCACTTAAAGAAGTTGTTTTTTCTTTTTCTTTTGTGCAGACTAGCCCGCGAACCCGCAAGCCTGCCACGACACGGGTCATGCTAGACTTTTCCATCCTACATCTCATTCGGGCTAGCCCGTCCCTTCCCACTTTTAGGCAGGGCGGGCCAGGTTGCCCGCTTTGACACCCCTAGTAAAAACGTTTTCCCCCACATCCCTGATTTCCACACCACACTCCGCTTTCCAGATTTGTGCCATAATGGTCTTGAGAGCATTGACGTTGTAGCTGTGTTGGGTGAGCACCTTGCCAATAAGCTAAAAATCTGAGAACAGTTGAGAATCGAACTCACCATCATCAATCATCACTTGGAGTGGATTCACTACACCCCCCTCAAGCGTCACACTTTTTCTACGATCCATTCTAGATTTTTCCACGATTACATCAACGAGAAAGCAAACAGAAGGAAATGACAAAAGGAAACAGTAAATGTAGAAAGAAAATCTAGATCCCACGTAGGGGCCAAAACCTCTCACTACGTCATTTTGACATAAACCTTGTCAAAGCAAAGGAGGATAGAGAAAAAGAGTAGATCTTCTTATGCAAGAATTGTTTAACCTCTTGAGTTGTTTCAACATAATACAATGTTAATAAAAATTGGAGTAGCAATTAGAGAAAAATGAAATGATAAATTATTTGAAAAACATCAGAAAGAATACCTTCAACGAGGTGAGAAATAGGAAAAGAAAGTATAAAAAAAAACGACAAGAAAGAGAAAGTTGGCTACAAAAATAACAGGTAATAAGATAGACAAGGCAAATAATTCAATTGTAAGTAACCAAGACCATATAAGATAAAAAAGATACATGCATAGAGGGCAACATGTTGCCCAATGAAGCAACCCCTGCCCATAAAACAAATCACATCAGGAAAGTTGATATAGTATGCTCTAAACCTTGAATTTCAAAGGAAATGGGGGTGGGGGAAGCAAAGAACGAGGAAAGGAAAACATAAAGATTGTAATTCAATAAATACCTCAGAAAACCAGCTTATTTTGGGATCAATTGCTTGATATCATAACAATTAGTGTGACTCTTCCCGTCTTCAATAAAAATTGCAATTTCTGTGCCGTACATCCTGTTGAAATCGTCAAGGTCTAAAACTTGAAATGACTAATCTACTGAGATATTGAAGTCACAAAGTAGTTTTAAATTAGAAGATCAATATATTTGTCCATGTTCCTATTATTGACAACAAGCCTTTTCCAATGATGGCAAAGTTCAACCATTTTTTTCTATCCACATTCTACCTTAACCTTCCTAACAAATCTGAGTACTAATGCATCTAAATCCACATCATGATCTAATATTGCTTTGCTGCTCATGTACAGGTAAGGATCTGAATCATGTATATCATCAAATGAAATATATTCTTCTCTAGCCAATTCTAAGGAAAACACACGATTAGAAATGCCCACTTGAACCTCATATATCGGTGGTAAACTAACCATACGATCAGAGAAATTGAAGTATTCAAGGGGTAAAAAAGATGTTGCAGACAAATTTTTTATGATCATACTCAATGTTATAAAAATTAGGCTTAATAGCACTTTTGGTCCCCCACGTTTCAAAAATGTGCAATATTAATCCCCACGTTTGAAAATAGCATAATGATACCTCAACGTTTATCTCCGTTAGCAATTTTGGTCCCACCGTTAACATTTAAATTTTCCGTCAAAAATCTAATTAAAAATTAACCAAAAATTGGAAAATATTATGAAATTAATTAAAATCTTCCCCTTCATCATCTTTATCTTCTTCTTCACCTCCAACCTCCCCAGGCACTACCCAAACCATAAATCATGAATAAATTGATTTTTCCCAACACATAAATCATGAATAAAAGCATGAATTTTTTTCAACTCAAAACTTTTTCATTTCATCTCTGAGTTCACTTATCCAACGAACAAAATCAAAATCAAAATCATATTTCTTTATGTCAAAATTGAATAGAATAGACTTTATCAAGCCAAGGGAGCAGTGGATACATGAATAAACAACATTTAAAGATCACTAAGGAATTGAACCAATCCCAAGTTGCTATTGCAGTAACGAGAAGATAAAAATGGGAGCTTTTTGATGTTGTGGGTGATGGTCCTACGAATCAGAGAAGAGACCATTTGCTCACTAAACCAATCCCAAGTTCCCAACCATTTTTCTTCTTCAGCCATCCCCCAATCCCTTCAAACCCCCATCTTAAAAACCTCCACCACCGCCGAATCCCGTTTTCTCAACCCACAACCGTCGAATCCCTCGATCTCGTCCCTCAGCCTCTCCCAACTCAGATCTGGTCCCAGATCCGGGCATAAGTGCGGAAGAGATGAAGTGGTGGTGGCATCAAGAGTTCAGACCAGCCATGGAAGAATGAATCCAAGTGTTTGATCTGATTTTTCTCGGGCAAGGTGATATATTTCTGGAATAAAATGGAGAAGATGAAGATTTTTAGGAGAGGAATATATTTTTTTTTTCTGGGTTTTCTGGGCAAGGTGATGAAGATGATGAAGGAGATGAGGAGGGGATATTTTTCTGGGTTTTTAATTGTTGTTAATATTTTAATTAGTTAATTTTTGTTTAATTACATATTTGCCCTTTGAACCGTTAGTTTTTTGAACGGAAAACTGGTGGGGGACCAAAACTGCTAACAGAGATAAACGTTGTGGTACCATTATGCTATTTTCAAACGTGAGGGATTAATATTGCACATTTTTGAAACGTGGGGGACCAAAAGTGCTATTAAGCCTAAAAATTACAAGAATAAGTATAAATGTTCTTGGATGAATGAGAAGACATTGCACATTTCACCTACACATATGCACAAGAATAAGAACAAGATAGAAACAGTGTCACACACATACACCCATTAACAATACTGGAACTTGGATACCCTCTGCATAATTTTTTTTTCCAATTGGTTTTGATACTCATAACAAATTCATAAAACCAATATCATCATATTAATTGCATGCTTATAAAAAATCAGATTACATGATAAAATGACCATAATATCCATTTGAATGGTTTAGTCTTTTAACCAATGCATTCAAATTTAGAGATGATGCTTACCACAATTGGGATAAAATCTCCTACAGTTATTAGGGCATTCCACCAAAAGTTTATGGAGTGGATTGAATAATGCGTGACACACCAAACTAATCCATTCTCTCACCACACCCACACCTTGCCCTACTCATTCAAAAACTCGACAGAAATGCCATTTTGCAGCCTTGCGTTGATAATATTATTGAACGAATCAACTAGAAGTTCCTACCGGTCATTAAACGCCTTATGCTGATCATTATCGTCGTCCTTTATACCAGACAATAGCATCAATGCCAAATGACTCCTAGCTTCAAAAGTTATCACACTTTTAAACTGATAAGCCTAGTCATGATTATCGTTTTTCTTTGCAAACAAAATAATTAGCCTAGACAACATAGGTCATATATTCACCAAAATGTCCCTCCACATCTCTTTAGTACCCAATAGCTCAAAGAATTTACCAATATGTTGCATTGAAGAAAAATAAGGAGCAAATATATTCATTTTCATAATAAAATCCAACCTCTCCATGCCATCCAAGCATTAATCTGTTCTCGTTAATATGCTATAAAATCTATGACGACAACCGTCAATCTCCTGTGTAAGCTGATTCTTGTGAACAATTGTCTTACATGCTTACAAAGTCATGAATCTCTCGAGTAAATGCACTAAAAATTGATATTCATCCAAAAAATGTCATCCAACCACAAATTTAGGTAATTTCCACCAGTACCAAAACATGTTGCAAACTTATGACTAAAATGTAGTGAACAAAGTCTACAATCTCCTTAAGCATAAACTTCAAATTAGGATTCTCAAGAACGATACACTCCAAACTAACCATGAGAAAATCCAAGAATATCGTGTCTAAGTCAGAATACTCTTGTACCTAAGATCTAAAGATGTAGTCAACTCAACCATCACAACGAGGAAATAAATAATGTTGGCAACTATTCCTTGAACGATCCTTTCTATAACAAAAACATGTTGACAAGTCAAGACTAATGAGGTGCTGAACAAAGGCAATAATCTCCTTAAGAAAACTTTCGATTAGGATTCTTAGGCACTATACACTCCAAACTAACCCTGATAACATACAAGAAAGACATGTCCAAGTCAAAAGGGTTCGTACCCAAGTACTTAATAATCTAGACAACCTCACCATCATGACAAAGTAATGAACATCCAAATCTTTCTTCATCTTTTTTGATGACTAACTTAGGTGATTAATTAGTGGTATAACATGAACAAAAGGGGGAAAAGAAAGAAAAGAAAAATCCTAAAAATGCTCAAAGGGTTACACAGCAGGGACGACTGACTTAGGTGAGTACTCCAAGTTGCATAAACATAAGATGAACAAAAGGGGAAAACAAAGAACATGTTGGCAAACCATAATTAGTAAGGTGGGGAACAAAGTCAATAATCTTCTTAATCAGAAAATTCCAATTAGGATTCTCAGACACGATACACTCTAAATTAACCATGAGCGCATACAAGAAATAAATTCAAAATGGTTCCAATCCCTTTCAAGCTTCATTAGCATTTATCACCATCTCACAATGCAATAATGCCCAATCAATTAAAAAAATGAGGACAATATATATAAACAAAAAGATCCTAGCAATTTCTTTGGAATTTCTAATACACTTCACTTCTTGCTCTAGACCAATGTTTTCGTCCATACTCCAGATCAACGTTCCTTGAAACTTGAGATGAATCAATTAATTGATAAAACAATATTGAAGAAAGAAATTATTAGAACAGATGAAGTTCCATGTGGTGGGTGACTATCTCTAACTCTCTTAGAAATGGTCTTCAATCTAGAAACTCGAGAAGTCCGAGGTCCTCTTCATAAATCCACCACACGCGTCGGTGGTTGACCTTGTGCACCCTAACCGACATTTCGGTCGCTAACCAACGGTTCTCAATCCTCCCTTTGCAATTTTTAATGACTCTGATGGGCGTTCGAGTAAAATACCCATACGAAATTTCATCCGCAGCCTCTTTACAATCGTCAGAATCTTCTAGGGAAGGATCCAGGGATGGATTTGAACTATAAACCGCTGTCATGTTTGCTTTACAGGCTCTAAGAAAGAAAAGCCCGGACGGACCTTTTGTCCGTCCTTTAGCAAAACAAGTTAGAATGGATGGTGCTTTTGTCTGATCTCCTTACTTTCTTTTGTCTTGAAGCACATTCATTTGAATGTCATTGAAAAACAATTCAAAAAAACAACTCTCAATAAGCATATACATTCGACAATGTGCTGAAATTTCTCCAGCAAAGGTCGCATGAAAGCCTCTGATACATATTTTTCATCTGATCCAACAAAGAAGAGATCGACATCAGTCTTGTGCGCACTCCTTGTATAGTACAACAAAACCACATCCCCAGATTTGCAACGTCGTGCCAATGTTTTGATGGTGTTTTCTATATTTGCCTTAGTGGAATCCTTGCTTACTGATGCTAAGTTAAAATTAGAATTCAACTTAACAAGAGTAGTGATGTTATGCTCTGAAAAATGGAATTTAGTAACCAAGATATCATTTATCAGCTGAACATTAACCATGTTCGATAAGGTTAATGGTGGTCGGCAATCAGAACCTATCAACAAAACCCTTTTTGTAGGCTTTGATGGTCCCTGACCCATTCTTCTCTGTATGTATTCAGGTCAAAACGATCGCGTAACCAAGTACTAAATGATCTAGACAACCTCACCATCGTGATGAAGCAATGGACATCCGAATATTTCTTAGACATCCATTTTTGGAATAATAATATGTTGGCAAGCAATAACTAATAAGGTAGGGAACGATGTAAATAATCTCATTAAGCAGAAAATTCTAATTATGATTCTTAAACACAATACACTCAAAAATAACCATGAGCGCATACAAGAAATATGTATCCAACTCATAGTGTCGTGTCTTAAACACAAGACCGCTAAAGTAAATTATGTTTGAGCACAAAATCGTGACAATATATATTGCTAGATTAATGTATATGATTTTATTTATTCTTTAGTTTGTCTTCCAAATGACATTTTCTGTACCCATTTATAAAATCTAGCATCACCTAGTACATAGGTGAGAGAAGACGTTATCACAAAGAAGAAGCCCCTATTGAATATTAGATGCATCAAACTCTTACTCATTTTGCGAAAACTTCTCAAGAGTGACTTCAGGATACCATAGCCCATAAAAGATACCATGAACAGAGTATAAGGATGGGTCTCAGCGGCGATGATAAGGTCAAATCCGGTGAGGTAGTTGTTATTGCCACCACCCACATCTAGTTATACCACCCATAAAAAGGAGAAATGTCTAATATACCCTTCATGAGAAAACTTCTTCAAACCATCCACCACCCTTTATCCTCATATTCTCTCTCCTCTTTCTTCATCCTTCACCAACACCACCCAGACCCATACCCATCTCCATAACCATATCCAAACTCATCATCCAATTCCTTCTCCTTCTCTTTCAGTGCTTTTGTCGTTGTCCCTCGTTGTCCCTCGTTGTTGTCGTCACCTTTGTCGTCACCGTCGTGTACGTCGCCCATCTTTGTCCAAGGTACTGTCTTATTTTGAACAATTAGTTTTCTGCCCTTAATCAACTTAAAGTGCGTTAACTACACACATTAAAGTCGGGTTGCCTTCACACTTTAAAGTACGTTACCTATGCGCTTTAGAGTGCGTAGTTAATGCATTTTACAATGCGTTCTGTTGTAGAATTTATAAATTGTATGACCATTGTAGAAGCTCTTACCATGAGTCCAGTTATGTACAACCCATATTCCTAGGAGTATTATTCTTCATTACTTTTTAATTTATGCCTAGGGTTTCGTGCAAACGTAAGGATGTTTGTAAGAAGTGTATGTTAAACCTACAAGTGGAACAATGTAAAAGCCTTATATATATAAAGCTGTAATTACATCTCGAACTCTAAAGTTATGAATCGTATTGAAAGACTGATTACAATTCAGAATATTCAACAAGCGATCTCTCGCCGTAAAATACTAAATAAGCCTCGATTTCTAATCGGAGTAGGAACAAGACCTTGTGGTGTTCTGTTTTAGAATGTATGTTTGATTCCGAAACTTTTGACTGTAGTATCGATAAAGTTTAGCTTTAGAAACCCAATGAAGGCTTTTCTCGTCGATTGAAAATGTTCAGTAGATGAGAGGTTGTGTTCATCTTGAGTTCTTGGGTCTTGTAGGTGATTCTTGAAGCTTGGTCGAGGAGTTGTCTTGGATCTCTTGCTTGTAGCTTCCTAACTGCCACAATCCTTCTTCCATCTTCTTCATCATCTCCTTTTTCTTGGGTTTTTGCTTGTGTTGAGGTAAGTTGTCCCCCAAGATTTGAGTTGATGGGCTTAGGAGTGTATTTATATGGCTAGTTAAGCTTTTGAACCATGGATCATTGTCGTTTTGTTGAGAAATGCAAGAAATGGGGAAAAGCCCCAAAGTTTTGAAACTTTTTGAGATGATTTTAGAGTTGTGGCATGTTTCAGGCTAAGTGATTTCACATTAAGTTCTTATATGGTCTTTAGTTTAAGTTGTCTGGAATCAATTTTGAAAAACCACAAACTTTGTGTTTTAAGGGTTTTGCCAAGTTTGGTCTTATGCTTTAAACTTTTTAAATGAGGAATATGCATGCCTTAAGCTTTCAAAAAATACTCATATTTATGTATGATTTTGAATTAGGGAATTTTGGTAATTCAATCTAGACCTTGTACGGAAGTTTGATTGAGTTTTTAACCATAGAAATGCCACGAAAATGCCTAGGAACTAACTAGTTTTGGAATCCATGAACCATTGTTGGTCGTGAGCTTACTATTGATTGTGGGGGTGAAAGTCTTATTTTTGAAGCTTAGAATTAATGCATGATGCTTAGGTTGTTTTTGGGAAAGATTTGGGTTTATACTTGTAGAGAAAAGTTGAAATATGTTATGTACTTCTTGCCCTTTTAAGTAAGTGGAGAACATGCTATATGTTGTTACATGAGAAGCTCTAAATGAGCCTAGTTTTTTTTTTTTGTTGTATTTTGAAAGAGAATTAAAAAAAAAAAAATTGTGCATATTTTGGACTAGAGGTCGTAGGCCTAATATGAGAAAGGAAGGAGAAATTTTTTTGTGACTAGGAACATGCCTAGGATTAAATCTTGAGGTCGCATTATTTATCCGCTGGTATGAGATGCTTGAACTTTAAGAAATTTACTTGGTAAATGCTTGTTTAAGAATTTTATTTTGAGTGAAGTTGTCTTTCTGGAACAATAGCATATTGGCAAGTCATGACTAATGCGGTGGTGAACGAAGTAAATAATCTCCTTAAGCATGAACTTCCAATTATGATTCTCAAGCACAATACACTCCAAACTAACTATGAGTACATCCAAGTAAGATGTGTCAAAGTGAGAAGGCTCTCGTAGCCCCGATCTAAACAATTTAGGAAACTTCATCATCATGATGAGGCAATGAAAATCCAAATCTTTCTTGAATAACCCTGGAAAAACAACATGTTGGTAAGTCATGACTAATAAGGTGGTGAACGAAGTCAAAAATCTCCTCAAGCAAAAACTTCCAATAAGGACTCTCAAGCACGATACACTGCAAATTAACCATGAGAACATTCAAGAAAGATATGTGCCCTCGAAGGATAACTCAAGTGGTAAGAGCTAGGGACATAAGAGTTGAGTGAGATGAAGGGTGAAGGGTCCCGAGTTTGAACCCGGAGGAGGGACTAATTTACTAGCATTTCTAACAACTAAAATTTGCCTATAAAAAAATTCAAGAAAGATATGTCCAAGTTAGAAGTCTATCGTACCCAAGATCTAAACGATTTAGACAACTTCACCATTGTGATGAGGAAATAAACATCCAATTCTTTCTTGAACAACCATTTCTACAACAACAACTTTGAGCAAAGCGCGAATGATTGCATGGCAAATTTAGCAAGGATACTAGCCGAGATGGGTGTGTGATTGAGACTGACCAGACGAGTATGAACCCTTTTAGAGATGAAAGCACTAAAGGCTTTGAGCTCGAACATCTTTTCCATGAAAAACTAGAGGCTTCCGCCCCTAGTGTCCCATTCCCAATCAGAGAACCGCACGATGTGGGAGACCATGTAATCCACCACCACATCCGGCAGAGAGGTGCCTTCTTTACTGCATAGGTGCGCCACCTGTTGAAGGGTTTTTTTTTGATAAGCAAGTGAAATATATTGAAGAGAAGTACAAGGGGTACTTCAACCCAATACAAGAAGAAAGAAGGGAAAGAATAGAACAATGTAGCAAGTTACATCAACAAAGTAAAATAATGATCCTCACTAATAGAAGAACCCACCACCCACCCCCTCCTAGGAGAAAGGTTATAGAGATCAGGCCTCATTAAAACCTTACCAGGAAAAACCCCCTTGGGAAAACCTAGTGAAGGAAAAAGAGTACTAGAAATCTATAACCAAGAGGAATTCTCCAAGGAGTACAAAACACAAGAAGCACAAAATCTAAAATTAGTGCAATTCCACTGCACGCACCAATCCCAACAGATTTGCAATAAACAAGGTCCAGCAACATGCCATGATCCCTTTTAAGTATGCACAACACAGCCAACAATCCAAGAAATTCCTTCACAAATAGATGAGTAGCAATCCAACATCCTTCCTCGTAGCAACAATGAGAATTATGCAGGTCCCACCAACATGGAAAAATCATAAACAACAAGACCAGCAATGCTGTACACACAAATTGCACATGACCCAACCGGAAGCAACTCACAGCAACATTCTAATGACAGAAAAAATCATGAAATTATAGGACTGCACAACATGCAATTGGCTCACCCAACCAATCAGAAATTGTATGATGGAACCTTCTATGCTTAGCTTTTAACCAAAGCCAAGCTTTGTTTCTAGCTTGATCAAAAACCTGTTCTGGCGTCGAATGCTCCTGACGAAAAATAAACCCATTCCTAGAAATTCAAATCTGCCAAATAACTGCCACCCAAATTACTGCGAGGCCTTTCTTCATTGAGCCTGAACCAACACCAATAAACTGCTGGAAATGATCTCTAGCAAGTGCAGGGGGAACAAAGAGCCAGCCCAACCACCTTAAGGTGAGTGCCCAAACACGCCAAGCAAATGGACAAAATATGAAAAGATGATTTGTATTTTCCTCCTGTATCAAACACAAAGAGCACAGTGAGCTAGCCAATGGAATATTGCGAGCAATAAGATTTACCTTAGACTGAATACGATCAATGAAAACCCGCCAGCACATCGCTAATGCATTTGAAGGGGCCAAGGTCGACCACAGAGTCATGAAATTTGTATCCATGTCTGATAAATCAAAGTCCATAAGTTTTTCATAAGCAGAGCTTACAGAATAGATCCCATTGCCTTCATATTTCCAGCGCCATGAGTCTGGTTTCCCTCTCACCAATGGAACAGTGGTGATCATCCTCAGTAACTCATTTCTCTGAGATAAAAGATTACCCAAGATTTCTTCAGACCACTTTAAATCCCAGTGCCAATTATTTTCAGTCCACATGCCCATCTCAGCAACCCTGCACATTTGTTGTTCATAAATAATAAATAAATTAGGAAAGAGTTCACTAAATAAGCCCCCACCATGCCAATCTTCCTGCCAGAATCGGGTATCATCACCTTCACCAATTCTCCTACAAATGCCTTCCTCAAACCAATGGCCAGCAGCTTCCCCCACACATGAATTATTCAAATCTTTCCACCAGACAGATGCCTTAGAGAGCTCGCCATAGCCATATTTGGATTGTAAAATCTGACACCACAGCTGGTTCCTGTTATGAAGAAAACGCCATCTCCACTTTCCTAAAAGCGCAACATTAAAGAGCTCCAAATCTCTCACACCCAAACCGCCCACCACTCTTGGGGAGCAAACTTGGGTCCAACTAACCCAAGAGATCTTCCTCTCCTCCTCATCACCTCCCCACAAGAATCTCATCATAAGCTGTTTACATTTATGTAAAATCCCCTTAGGCATTTTAAAGAAAGAAATGTAATATAAAGGTAAAGCAGTAAGCACACTTTTAACCAAACACAATCTCCCACCAAAGGACAACTGTTTCCCTTTCCAACTAGCAAGCCGCCTCCTCAATTTGACCAGCACTGGTTCCCAAGTAGATAGTCTTCTAGGATTAGCACCAACTGGCAAACCCAAATAGACAAAAGGAATGTCCATCCTCCTGCAATTAAGCAAAGCAGCAAAACGCTCCGTAACAGAAACATCAATTGCAACTCCAGCAAGCTTACTCTTATGAAAATTTACCTTCATGCCAGACACCAGCTCAAAGCATCTCAAGATACATTTCAACGTCTTTGCTGTCTGTAAACAAGCTCTCCCAAAAAAAAGGGCATCATCAGCAAACTGTAATAGTGCCACATCCACCTTAACCTCCCTACCAACACTGATAGGTTGAAAATTATCAGAGGAAATTGCTTCTCTCAATATACCAGTCAGACCTTCAGCCACGATTAAGAATAAAAAAGGCGCCAAAGGATCTCCCTGCCTGATGCCCTTTTCCATCCTAAATTCATTTGTTGGACTGCCATTCACCAAAACAGAAACATATGAGGATTCAAGACAACCCACAACCCACCTTATCCATACTTCACTGAAGTTCATCCGACGCATCATATATACCAAAAAACTCCATCTAACTGAATCATACGCCTTCTCAAAATCCACTTTTAAAATCAAGGAGGGGATTTTACAGCATTTAGCCTCGTGGAGCACTTCATTTGCAATGACCACACTGTCAAGCATGTTTCTTCCCCCAAGAAAAGCAGACTGATTCTCTGCAATCACCTTATGGAGCACAAGCTTTAATCTGGCGGCCAACAATTTTGTAATAATTTTGTACAGACAACCCACCAAAGAAATAGGTCTGAACTCATTTAAATTCTGTGGGGAATCAACCTTGGGGATAAGAGTAATAAAAGAAGAATTTGTACCTTGAGGCCATCTCCCATTGACAGAAAAATCATCAACCAATCTCTTCACATCAAACTGTAAAAGGTCCCAAAATTCTTTAATAAATTTGAAATTGTATCCATCTGGCCCAGGACTTTTATTGCCATCACAATCCCATACAGCAGCTTTGATTTCCGCCAAGTCAAATTCAGATGTCAGTAAAACATTGTCAACCTGTGATAATTGAGCAAACGGTATACCATCAAGAGTCGGAACAGAGCCACTAGATTCCTTAAATTTCTGCTCAAAGAAATCTTTAATGCCCTCCTTCACAGCAGTAGGATCTTCTTGCCACACATCATCAAGAACAAGGCCATTGATAGCATTAGATCGTCTTCTCCAGTTCACCATTCTGTGGAAGAAACCAGAATTTGCATCACCGTCTTTAAGCCATTGTACCCTAGATTTCTGCCTCAAGAGAGATTCCTGAAGATTTGTCACCCTCCAAAACTCACCCATCAAATCCTTTCTTTCATTAATCTCCTCAACAGAGAGAGCATGATTTGCTGCAATAATATCAAGTTCATTCATTCTCCTAACAGCTTCTTTTTTCTGAGAATTTAAGTCCCCAAACACCTCCGAATTCCACCCTTTTAGGAGACATTTAAATTTTTTCAGCTTCTCCTTCAACATAATAATACCATCCCTCTCCGAGGCTAACCCACCCCAACTCTCCTCTACAAACTTACGGAATCTAATATCTGAATGCCAACAGTTAAGTACACGGAATGGTTTAGGGCCCCATTCCTGGTTCAGGTGCTTCAATACAACTGGACAGTGATCAGAGATGTCACGATCCAAAATATGTTGGACACTATGTGGCCACAGAGCAAGCCATTCAAGCGAGATCAAACATCTATCAAGACGACTCATCGCCGAGCCATTAGGCCTAAACCAAGTAAACCTTCTTCCAGTCATTGGCACATCAACAAGCTCCATAGAGTGGATAAAGTCATTAAAAAATTCAGTATCTCTTCGCGAAACAGATGTATCATTTGTAATCCCTTTCCTTTCGTTCGGATCTCTAACAGAATTGAAATCTCCAAGAACACACCAACAATCAGCCGTAAATCGCCTTCTGCAATTCACAAGTTCTCCCCATAACTGACGCTTCTCCTCTGAACTACACGGAGCATAGACATTTATAAATGCATAAGTTTCCCCACTTCCACCCCACTTTCCTTTTAAATAAATCCATCTAGGATTACAGCTGCTTTCCTCCACCACAAAGTTCCCTTTCCTCCAAATACACACTAAGTCGCCACCTCTATTTATAGCAGGAGAATACAAATATTCGCACTCCTCATTCCCCCAAAGCCTTTGACAAAAAGTTGCATCAATCAGTCCAATTTTAGTCTCCTTGAAACAGGCAAAATCAATCTTCTCATTGGAAAGAAGATTTCTAATGATTCTTCCCTTGGCACTGCTCCCGATCCCTCTGATATTCTAACTTAGAACTCTCATTAGGACAACTGGTTCATTACCCCTCCAATCTGACCACTGCCTCTTCTAACCCCTTGTTCATCTCTGGCCTCCATCTCTACCAACTATCTAACAATTTCTTCATCATCTCCTTCATATCTCAAACCGAATGATTTACCCAAACTCCATAATTCCCTAGCCTCTTACTCTCTGTGTCTCATCCAAAAAACCCCATTGCAATTTCGGATACATGTATCTGACATGGATAAGCACATTGAAGAAGATTTCTGTCGACTTGTTGACCTCCCTGTTGCGCTACAATGGTTGATTCTTGAGTGAGAAGAATGGTTCAAAGGACCCAAGGCAGCCCTAGGAGAAGAGAGCGCCTGATTGCCCTGGGTCAACCCAACTGAATCCACAAGATTTGTTGATGGGTCAAGTGTGTAGTCCTCTATCGAACGCACAGAGCTACTAGACGAGTCTCCTCCAATAGTATTTGAATTCAGGTCCCCCCTTACACAGGCAAGCACAGGTGCAACACTGCCTCTGGCATCTCCTTCTTCCTCTGTCTCTTCTGCAATTTCCGCCCCACTGCCACCATGGTCGTCAGAAAATCCCACAACGCTCTCCCCATCTGGTATGCACGCAGGTGATGGAATTTGGGTATTCTCAGCACTTTCTGATTCCACTGGATCTGGTTGGGAGAGCCCAAGAAGAGAACCAAAGCTAAAACCCTGCAATGGGCCAGGGCCCAAAATTGAAAGGGGCCCCACATTAACCGCACCCTTAGAAACCTCCATGACCGGTGGTAACCGGTTTTGAATCCCCTTAAATTCCTCTGTAATATTCAAATTTTGATAATGATTGAAATCATTAACCTCCTGCCTCCCTAAATTCTCTCCATCATTATCTTTGCATTCTCCCATGATTCCAACGTTCCCCTTGGAAACCTGCTGCCCCAATAATGGTTCATTAATATCCAAATTCCCATTACCCAAAGAAGTTTGAGCGTTGCCCGGAAAGCCACCGTCATCACCGCCGGAATCATCAGCAGCGTTGGGGCTTGGCGGCGGGGTATCTACATCAAACCTCGACCACCCAGAGTCATCACTCTCCTCCGATTCACTCCTGGAACTGTCGTTGAAATTTCTGCAAGCGCCATAACAATCAAGTTCCTCCATTAATCGGATGTTGAATGAGTTCTCCTTAATTGCCATCTTGTAATGAATAAAAACAGGCTGCATGGATGCAGTGCGAATGCAAAGTCTTGCAGCATCAAGCTTTTCGAACTTGGTTGTTTCCCCTGCAATTGCTATTAATTCCCCAATCTCCCTTGTTACAGATTGAAAAAATTTCTCATTCCATAGATTAAGGGGAATACCCTCACACCTTAACCAAATTAATCTTTTCTCTGGCGTAAGGTCAGGTCTCCATGGGTAAATTGTAGAGAAATGTTCATCAAACCATTCCCCTGATTGTCCCCAAATTTCATTCACATCTGCTCCTTCCTCCCCTGATAATAATACCATGTTATCGCCAAGATAACGTGCCCTAACATAGTGCAATCCTCCTGCAAGAACAAACATATCCTGAATGTTGTTTAACAGAGTAACATCCTTAATAATCCCCACCAAACTATTTTGTAGCCATGGTTCCACCTTTTCCTCTATCTCAATTGAACAGCCCTTCCCCAACTCCAGTTCTTTCTCTTCAAGAGACAAGCTTGCTGGTTGCTTGATGTTCTTGCCCTTGTTGCCATCCATCAGGGCATTCTTGTAGGAGGAAGATCCACCGCCCCCTCCCTGGATGCCATGCTCAATACAAGGCCTTCCCTGTTTCTGGTTGTGCACCGCTGCAACTGCGTGATTCAGCGATTCTGTCCGCCTCCCATCTTGAAATCTCTGCCCCTTAGCTTTCATACCAGTTACCTCATTCTCTTTCTGAAATCTGGGTAAGTTCACATGCAATTTCAAATTGCCAATCAAAATATTATCCAGCCGCCTTTCCATATACCTGCAGTCCACCACATCCCAGAATCTGGCGAAGCCAAAACGAAGACCCGCTCGGTTCACCCTGTTAGGAATCACAACCTCCTTAACTTTTCCATACTTTCCAAAAACTCCCCACATAGATTTGGCATCAAAGTTGTCGGGAAAGTGTGAGAAATAGAATGAAGTGACATTCCTCTATCTTCTTCCTGTAACTGTAATCCAGCCTTGATCTCCATCACTTGCGCCAGCAGCCTTTCCACCATTCTCTCTTCGTCGAATGCTACCCCCTCGACTTCCCGCTCTCTCCCACCCTCTCTCTAGTTTCTCTCTCATCCCGTTCTCACACTCACCAAGACATAATACATGTACCTATCATCCTTCTAAGGTCTTATCAAGAATTTCAACAGTTTTAACTTAATGGAAGCCCACTTTTATATTTTGTGTCTTTAGCGTTGTTTTCAATCCCTCATTTGCCTGAACGCTGCCCGTGGACAAGAATTCTACTTATCCTTTCAATCCTTTCTTGGACAGATTTGACAGTTTCATCTTTTGAACATTGAATCACAATGTAGTCACTGTTCGGTAACTTGTGGATGAAGAACTGAAGCCACGACGACAACGACAAGCAAGACGACATCGCCGGTGGTGGTAAGCCAAAAGTCAAGAAAAGTAATCCAAAGCGAGACCAACATGTTTAATTTCTATATGAGAACTAGGTCAACTACCATTAGTTAAGAAGAGTTTGAAGAGTAATTCAGTTTATATTAAGATACATATTTAGAAATTGCTTGTAAATTTTAAATTGATTATGTCAATACATATTCTAATTAATTGTTTAATGTTAATCCATAAAATATCTAACAATCTCACACTTAGATATAATTAGACAATTAACAGAAATATGAGTATTATTAAAACTAGAATATTGAAAATGGACCAAACGCATATCAATCAAGAGTAAAAATATTAAAGTTTAACTTCTTTCTAATCTTCTTTTTTTGAACTTTCTTTCTAAGACCATGTACAATGGTGTAAACAAGTTTTTCCCATTCAACACCACTTTTTATCTTCCCAACACTCCACATCATCTTCTCTCTCCAATTCAACACACTTTCAACAAATACCCACTCCAATGGTTTTCTCTCTCAACACCCTACCCCACCACTCACCCTACCCCACCACTTTTTATTTCATATTTTTATTTAATTTTATGTTTTTGTTTTTTTTATTTACATAAAATTACAATTATTATTTTAAATTAAATTAAATAATAAACACTTAACGAATTAATTTTTTTTAATATAGATAATAATTTATTTTATTTCCTTAACTAAAAAATGGAAGACGATAAACGAAGCACACAATAATTTATTTTATTTTCTTAACTTAAAATGCAAGACAACAAACTAAGCACACAACACACAAATAACGTAATTAGTACGATACAAATCATCTTCCATCACGAAGCATTTGCAAACTTTGTCCATATGTGCTTCACTAGATCTGCTTGCAGTTCGTGATGAATGTTCGAATCACGCAACTCGGATCTAGCACGCACATGATTTGCAAAAGCGGGTAACACCTCGGTCGAGTATGGTTGCGGTGTACTAGATCCACCTTCCCCAGATTGCTCAAAATCGGTCCAACGTTGAGCAAATGTATCTCGTTCATCCTCAACAATCATATTATGTAATATGATGCATGACCTCATAATGATACCCAAATCAGCTATGTCCCACAAACGAGCTGGTTCACGGATGATTTTAAAACGAGCTTGAAGAACTCCAAATGCACGTTCGATGTCCTTCCGACATCTCTCCTGAACTTGTGCAAACAACTTATCCGGTTCACTTTGAGGAAGTCTGATCGATTTGACGAAAGTTGGATAAGAAGGGTAGATACCATCAGCTAGATAGTATGTCATATTATAGGGACGTTGATTCACAATGAAACTCACAGTTGGAGCCTTTCCCTGTTCCACATCATCAAACACTGGTGATCGATCTAGAACGTTTATGTCGTTCAACGTTCCCGGACATCCAAAAAAGGCATGCCAGATCCATAGATCATGAGATGCAACTGCTTCAAGAATAACTGTAGTGGTTCCCATATCCCCTCTAGTAAATTGACCTTCCCATGCTTTAGGACAATTTTTCCACTCCCAGTGCATGCAGTCAATACTCCCGATCATGCCTGGGAACCCCCTTTGTTCACTAACCTGTAGTATTCTTTGCAGGTCCTCTTGAGTTGGTGCTCTCAAGTACTCGTGCTCATACAATCGTATGATTCCATTACATAATCTATGTAAACACTCCAGTGCTGTAGTACCTCCTATTTTGATGTACTCATCGACTGCATCTGCTGCCACACCATATGCTAACATTCGCATTGTTGTGGTACATTTTGCTAAGGGTGATATACCTTCTTTCTTGGCTGCATCAACTCGCTGGGTGAAGTAGTTATCACTACTTGAAAGGTCCCCAACGATTCGAAGGAAAACGTGTTTTTGCATCCGGTACCGACGACGAAACATTGAATCGTCATATGTAGGCTCATTGGCAAAGTAGTCGTCAATTAGCCTTCGGTTTGCTGCTGCATGATCTCTACGGACATACTTTCTACGAGGTGCACTATCTTCCAAATTTTGGTTTGGACCCAACCCTAATTGGTTGAGTATAAGAGCTTCTTCAAGTTGAGAATTTTGAAGGTATGTTGCAATATCAAAAGGATTTTCACAAGGATTCTCAAAAGGATCAAAAGGATCCATTTGTTGTGAAATTCGAAGTAGAAAGTAAGAGGTTTTGGATATTGGTACATAAATTGATCTATGAATCCATATATATAAGTAAATTGAATGGTGGACACTGACGGATTCAAAACAAGTTACCCACTAGAGTTAATAATCGGAAAAGGACTAGATTCGAATTGAGTGGAGCATATTCAAACCCAATAACCCATACACTAAAGCCGAACACTGCAGACTTGACACCACTGGCAAATTATTAAAGCAAACCCCACCGACTTGACACCACTGGAAAATTATTAAAGCAAACCCCACCGACTTGACACCACTGACAGATTCGAAACAAGTTACCCACTAGAGTTAATAATCGGAAAAGGAGTAGATTCGAATTGAGTGGAGCATATTCAAACCCAATAACCCATACACTAAAGCCGAACACTGCAGACTTGACACCACTGGCAAATTATTAAAGCAAACCCCACCGACTTGACACCACTGGCAAATTATTAAAGCAAACCCCACCGACTTGACACCACTGACAGATTCGAAACAAGTTACCCACTAGAGTTAATAATCGGAAAAGGAGTAGATTCGAATTGAGTGGAGCATATTCAAACCCAATAACCCATACACTAAAGCCGAACACTGCAGACTTGACACCACTGGCAAATTATTAAAGCAAACCCCACCGACTTGACACCACTGGCAAATTATTAAAGCAAACCCCACCGACTTGACACCACTGACAGATTCGAAACAAGTTACCCACTAGAGTTAATAATCGGAAAAGGAGTAGATTCGAATTGAGTGGAACATATTCAAACACAATAACTCATACATTAAAGCCGAACATTACAGACTTGCCATCACTGACAAATTATTAAAGAAAACACAACATACTTGACGACAACACTGACAAATGGTTAAAGCAAACACCACAGACTTGACACCACTGGCGGGTTTGACCGAATACAGACAAATACTCGATTGAAATTAATTACCAAATAGGTCTTGGGCCAACTTACTCAACAGCTCTTTCTTACGGTCATCGAGATCCTCTTCAGAACTTAGCTTGAGATACAAATTGGTTTTCATCAATTGGTTAGTTTGTTCTTGCACCATTGTTAGCTTATCAATTCGTGCAATCTCTTGAGCCTTCAAATCTTTGTATTCAACCCAAACTTTCCCCTTCTCCTCAACGACAGGTTCTTTACTTTTCTTTTTATTCTTTCTTTTAGCTGCCTCCCTACCCATTGGACGAGGAATTGATCCTATAGTGGTTGAGCCACATGCATCACTGTCGTGAGATCTCTTAGATCCACTACTTGCTGAGCCACCATTTCCTCCTACTTGACTACAAAAACGTGGTAGATCACGGAGAGCGATCCATTCTTCCATCAAAGTAAATTGAACATTCTTCCCACATGCGAATAATTCCTGCGCTTTTGCCAAAACATCATTATCCGACCAACCGCTTCCTTGTTGACGCTTAGCGGCATCATAAGCGCCAATCCATTTACCCAGTATTTTGTTCATATAATTCCAACGGTTTCGACATGCAATTCCATCACGCGGAGGATCGAATGAGCAATGCTCATTACAATACTCAGCAATATCTCTCCAAAATGTTTCTCCTTTCTGGTTTTTCCCCACAACACTGCTTGTTCCACAGTTAATCCACCCACTAATTAGCACCATATTTTGTGCAGTGTTCCATGCGGGTGCATGCGTTTTTTTGCTCTTAGGAGTGACTTCATTGACTTCATTATCAGCTGACCCGTCACCAAGATTGACTTGTGTTGAAAATTCCGGAAATTCCGGTCCATCAACACTAGGAAAATTTGCACGAACCATTGGCATATAACCACTAGACTGGGGTGTTTGAGATGGATATCTCACAGATCCATAAGATGGATGAAAGTTTGGAACAAATGATGACTGGTTCGAATACTGATTTGGATCTGGATAATAGTTTGGATTTTGAGGATGTTGGTTGGAGAATTGATGTGGGACTTGAAAATAGTTTGGATTTTGAGGACGTTGGTTGGAGAATTGATGTGGGACTTGATAATTGGTGGGATTTTGAGGACGTGGGTAAGAAAATTGATTTGGATCTTCATAGTTGTTGGGATTTTGGTTGGAAATTGGGTAGCTTGAAGAATTCTGGGTGTTGTAATGGTGATTGTTGGGATCCATTTCAAAACAAATGCTAATAGAAGGATAATAAGATGGTGAGAGAGATAATAAAGATGGGGAAAAACTTGGTTTTTTTTTCTGTGTCCAAATCTATCAAACCAAGTCTGTATTTATAGAGAAAAAAAAGTTATGAATTTTGGTAAAAAAAAAAAAAAAAAAAAAAACATTTTCAACAAGATAATTCAGTTTAAAGTTTTTTAAAAAAAAAAATCCGGCTGGCCAATGGGACGCTGCCACGCGTCCCATCCTCACCCACTCGGTCTTCTCTCTCCTCTCCCACTGACACGCCACGCGCCTTGTCGGCGCGTGTCGTGCACGCGCCTTGCTCTCTCCAATCCGGAGCTGCCACGTGGCTCCGGATGCTCCTCTCAACTTTGTTGAACCGGTTCAACATTTTCCCACTTTCAACCGCTTTCAACCAACCATTGCATGGTTTCAACAACTCTCAACATGTTTCAACATGGCATTCAACATGCCATTGTAAGTGGTCTTAGAAATCAAATAATAAAGTCATATAAAATCATTTGAATAGCATTAAGAAACATCAATTTACTGTTATAAAATTTAATAAGAAAATTGTAACTGCAATCGTAAAATAATTGAATTAATATAAAATTTAAACATCAACTAGTAACGAGGTACGTTATGAAGGACTAAAGACACTTTTTTTTTTAAAGAGACTACCTCCTTTTCATCTTTAGCACTTTCCATGCACTAAAATTGAACCCAAGACATGGTTCATTGCATTTCATCAATTATCATTTGAGCTAATATTGCTAGTGCCTTTCACATATATGATTAAATGCCCAAATTTCTTCGTATGGGGCAATCATGCCAAAATTATATTATCAGTCCCCTGGTTCATACCGTGGCTCATTCTTCCTCGATTATTAATGGTCAATCAATAATATTAGAAATGATTTTGGATTCAAACTGTGAAAAACAACAATTTTTCATAGTTAATTTGTGTTATGAATCTTCTAGATTCATAGCTAAAGGATATCATACTATTCTTTTGGATCCATAGCTTTTGTATCATGCTTTGGTTCTTCTGGATCTATGTCATATGAATCTTCAGGATTCAAAAAGTTTTCTACTATGGTACTTATGGACTCATAGTTTATGAATTTTCAGGATTCATAAAAATTTCTACTATGGTTTTTCTGAACTCGTAGTTTAATCAATGTACAAAATAAGGATTCAAAGAATAAATTATACAAAAAATAAAATTATAACATTTCACACAAATGCTATATTTTACGCCTTGATGAATATTGATTTTTGGGAAAAAAACTTGGAGAAGGATTCTTGACTTCATAGCACTGGCTTGAAAAAGAAGTGGAAGAACTTAGAAATTTTGGAGACTATCGTGCTGATAACGTGTTAAGAATAAGGGTGAGCATAGCAAGTATATATAAGAAAAGAGGTAGAGAGAAGCAAGCGTCTAGAGAGAAGAGAGCAAAAGAAGAGAGAATAGTGTGAATGATGAGTGCTCATCTTGATGCATCTCCTTTGTATTTATAGGGGTGAATATGGATGAAAAAGCCAAGTTACATGGGCTTGAACTTAACCCATAATGGTCATCCAAATTATTCATAACGACAGAAATATTTTTGAAATGAGGGTGACATGAAAATGTGTAGGGTTGGTACTAAAACCAATTGTCATTTATTTTCATTGGTTAGACTTAGAAGTAGCTAGAGACAAAATTCTGTACAGAAGAATTGCAGAAGATAGAGAAGAGAGGGGTGTGGTCTGGTCAGCATTTTAGACAAAGAAAAGGGTGAGAGTGAAAGAGGGGCAGTTTGGATTGAGAATTGGTGAGAAAGGCACGAGACATGAATAAATGGGAGAGGTGGAAAAAGGGGCCGGTGATGAGCCTCATCATAGCCCTCATGATCGTTACGTCCTTTTTCATTCCCCACTCCCAAACATCTCCAACTTTCTCCTCTCCTCTTCTTCCCTATCCCTACTCTTTCTTTTTAAACTGCTAACATCCAAATTAGTATTAGTATAGATGAAAGATATGTTCAAGAGACATTAGAGCTCAAACCACTAATCCACTAATGAACTAACACCATAAAACAGCAAGATATTTATACACCATATCTTTATCTAAAATTGTATATTTAAACATTGAATATATGGATTTTATCTTTTATAAAATCTTCACCTCTTTTATTCATAATTAATGTGAGACTTCAACTCACACTTGAATTCTAAGAGATAATATAAGATAAGAGACATGTGTAATAGATGTAGTATATATTTTTTTGGTAAAAATAATGGTAGAAAAGACAAAAAGCACAACTATCAGCAGGGCACCAAGGAAACCAGCAAAGGCCCACTCCTAGGTGGAGTGTTAGAGGAACTCTTGGAGGAGAATTGCCCACCAACTGGGTTTTACTAGACGCATGAGATTCCAAACCTTCAATCTATGGGGAGGTGAGAGTTAAACTCAGAATCTGTGGCCAGTATATATGAAATAATATGAAGTAAGGATAAATAGAAAAATGAAGTATATGTGCATTGTAGATACTTTTGTAAAAATAGAGATTAATTGTTTCTTGATAAAAAAAAGTTTCATTGTAGCATTGACACCCATATTAGAAATATGGAAAAAAAAAAAAAGAGATAATCGATAGATATGATATATAATAGGAAAATATTAGATAAATACTTGGTAAGTGTAAAAATCCATAGTTTATACTGAGAAAAGAACAAGGGCGATAAAGAGAACCCTCCTATTCTAAATTTATAATTGCCTCACTCATGTTTTTTAATTGGCATGACAAAGTTTTATTAATGAGATAAGAAATTGAGACACTATTTAACAACATAAAATCTTAATCTTAAAAAGAGATAAAAAGAAAAGTGGGTGTGAATTTATCAAAATTTTCCATACACAAACACACACAAGTCACCCTCACTTTGTCCCATGTTAAACCAACACCACACACACACTCTCTTCCTATTTGCTCTCGGGGGAGTGATCAATCCCTATCTCTGAATGTCTGAGGCCCAATATACTTCACAGTTTCAGCTCACACAGCTCATTTTGAACAACAGATTCTGCTTTATCAGCATCAACCTATACTATATATAAACTTTTCTACTTTTCATTTTGAAGTAGCTATGAGTTACCATTTTCTGGTCCACCTTCTAATCTCGAACCTTGCATGCTAAACTAGTACACACTCACTTTTATTTTCCCTTTGTTCTTGCTTTTTCCAACTTCAACAACACCATTTCTGTACTCTACACATATCATTTCAATTCCCATCACCAAGTGACAAGGGAAAAAAGAGACAGACACAGAGAAATCTATTCAAAGCACCCCCACTTTATACACACATAACATATCATGCCCCTGTCATTAGTTATAATCCTATGATTATAAGCTGATATAGCTAGTAGCTTCATTCTGCTATTCATCATTACAAAAATGTGGATGGTGGGTTACAATGAAGGTGGTGAGTTCAACATGGCTGATCATTCATTCAGTGGAAAGAAAACCAGGCCTTTCATGCCAATGCCAATGGCTTCTCCAAACAATGCTTTAACAACAACAACCAGCATTCATGGCAACACTTTCTTTTCACAATATCATCACTATCATCACCATCATCAAGGTATGCTGTTTTACTTTTTACCCCTCTTCCTTTCCTTCTCTGTGTTTGAGTTGTACATGCACACATTTTAGTTGGTTAGTCTTATAGCATGTTAACATCAGCTTATTTTTACTCAGAATCGATTTTGACACTAGAAGCTATACTCACATATGCTTCTCTCTAGAAATGATTTTGGTTTTACAATCAACTAGAGAAGGATTTCGCAACTTGGACTAATTTGTTTGCTTGTTTTAGCAGCAATATTGGGAGAGCAGCAGAGCAAGAGAGATGAGTGCAATGATGGTACACCAGTTGTGGTGAGCTCAAGGTGGAATCCTACCCCGGAGCAGCTAAGAGCATTGGAAGACTTGTATAGTGGAGGAACAAGGACACCTTCTGCGGAGCAAATTGAGCACATCACTGCACAGCTTAGAAGGTTTGGTAAAATTGAAGGGAAGAATGTTTTCTATTGGTTTCAAAATCACAAAGCCAGAGAAAGGCAAAAGCGCCGCCGTCAAATGGAATCATCATCATCTGCTGCTGGTGATCATGGTCACCAACAACACCGCGATTGTGAGGCTCCGGAGAAGAAAAATCCAGGTAACACCCATGTATTCAATTCTTGTAGCATGTCTGGATCATTGTATTTTTCCTCAGAATCAATTCTAGCATCGAGAAGCTATTGAAAGGATACTCTCTTGAAAATTGATTTTGGATTTGGAATCTTAGAAGGATTTCTAAACATGCTTGCTTCTTTTTTTTCTCATTTGAATTGTTGCTTGTTGTTTGCTTGAGATGTAAAGTTGTGTTCTTTTGTTTTTCTTTTTGTGTACAGGTGCAACTAGGACAATGTCTGAAGTGGAACAGACCAAGAACTGGGCACCCTCTACAAACTGCAGTACTCATGCAGAGGTCTAATATTCTACATCTAATATCCTTCTTTGTCTTTTCTTTGTCTTTGTTTTCTGTCCTTGTTCATGGACTAGTACCTTTTGCTTTTTCAACTTTGGGATTCGCTTAATCTCCAAGAAATCATAAGCATCATATCCATTAATCAGTGATTATAATTTGCATATGATTACTAGGTAAAGATCTAGTTGATAAACATTATGTATTATGAAAAGATCTGAACTAGCATGGGAAAGGACCCGGCAAAAGCAACAAAAGCTTTGTTTGTTGGGAAATGCAAATAGCTTAAAAGCTGAACTCCTTCCTTTCTGTCGGGGCTCTTGTCATGAAACTTAGCTCCTGTGCTTATTCATGTCATTTAGTTCACTAGCTTTTAGGGAACCCCATAACATTCTATACAATTGATCACTCTTGATGATAGAAAAGACAACCTCACCCTACTTTAATTTAAGTTGTCTTATAGCTGCATGGCTGGTTTCACAGTCAAATGTTGAATCAATTCTGGCTACTAGCTACAAGTTTTAGTGTGTTTTTGGTTTCACATTGAGAACCTCATAGTCAAATCTAATAGAGTAAAATCAATTTTGGATGATCGTATAGTGTATATTTAGATACATGATGAAAAATTATGGTCACATCAAAATTATGGTGGACAATCGCAAAAGCTAAAAGAAGTTGCATTTGTCCACCATAATTTTGGCTACTCAAACATGCACATAAATGTTCAAGAGTCATTTTGGAGAATTGATTTCAACCCCAGAATCAATTCTCCTATAAAAGATAGAGATAGTAACTTATGCATTAAACATAATCAATTCTAAGATTTTACAAAAATGATTCACAACATCACACTACAAAAACCATTTTTCTCATAAATGTATCCAAACTTAAATTGCTTCATTTGCAGCTCGTGTTTACTATAATTAATTTTTTCAAAACCAATTTTATCCACAACAATTGTGACTACGCACATTCAAACACTCGCTTAAAGAAACATGTGTGACTTTAATTGAATGCCCAATTGAAATATGTGTCATCATTCAATACCTTGCTCTCCCAAACATATGTATGTTAAGTTTTTCATGTGTTTGCATGACTGCAATTAAAAACAATTACAGGAATCTGTTCCAACACAAAGAGCAGCAAAAGCAGTGGTTGCTGCAGAGTGCAGACTTGGTGGATGGCTCCAATTTGATGAAGAAGAATCACAACAAAGAAGAAACTTTCTGGAAAGGAATGACACATGGCACATGATGCATCAGTTAACTTGTCCTCCTCCACCTGCACCTGTCACACCCCTCATAAAAACCTCTCCTAATGCCTCTGCATCCACTTCTAGTAGTATCATGGCAACTACTACAACTACCACAGTAAGAAATTACCTCATTAAAACCCATGATCTCACCTTTTTCATTTCACCTCAGAGTGAAGAACATGATAACTGCGTTGTGGAGTCTCAAACCCTTCAACTTTTCCCCTTGAGGAGTACTAGTGATGGTGATGGCAGCAGCAGTGGAGACATTAACGATAAAGAGACAGAGATATCAGCTTCAGCATTGAATTCCAACCTGACCCCAAGTCAATTTTTTGAGTTCCTTCCATTGAAGAATTGATCAGAGACATATAAATATATACATAGCCATGTTTGTGAACTGATGGGATTGTGTTTTGGTGTTGTTAGTTTGTTGGAAAATGGCACTGCTTTTATTGTTAGAGATGTGAATGTTTCAAGGAATTGGTGCTGTAGTAGGAACACTCATCAGTGACTTTGAATGATGCAGGCATTTTCCTTCGGACTGCATGTGGACTATGTTGGTTGAATCAAAATTAGAAGTATTTACTACATCTAAAGGGTCATGGTAAATACTAAATAGGCCTTATTTAGTAACTTGATAGTTGATATTTTTATATACCTCTGCACTACATGTGGAGGACTTTAATGAGATATGTATGAGGAATTTGATCTGAGGGTTTGATTTAAAGACATAGTAAGATGTGACAGATTTGGATGTTTGAAGTTAAACTATATATGAGATTGGGTTGGAGAATTATTTTGTTCTTTTGTGACATACATGGAAAAAATTGCAAGGGAATGCACATGCGGGGCATTGCATCATTTATTAGTTGTAGGGGGAGTAAGAAATGTAGTGCTATTCACGACAATGAAGAAATCACATCAGTGCGAGAGAGAAGGTAAAAGAGTCAAGTGCATTTAAAGTGGAACTCGTGAATTTGATTGAGAGATATTTGATTTTCATACCAAAAAGTCAAAACAAAATGACACACACATGTATGTTTGTATTTGTGTGTGTAACTTACTTTTTCCTTAGCTAAAGTGATGCTATTGCAAAGTTTTGTAAAGAGAAAGTAAGTGAAACTATTTTTCAAGATTAAATGAGATGAGACTTATTGTGAGACATGAAAGCACTAAAATGAAGGAGAAAACATACACTTCCTTGTACAATTTTAAAATATGTGCCACTTAATGTTATTGTCGATCAAGTCAACACAAAGTAGTGTCGGTTTTCCGTTCATTAGCATTAATTTGTTAAAAAAAAATCACCGGCCACTTTAATGTCGGCTCATATTGATGTTAATTTGAAATAGATCTGACCCATTATTTCGGCCCATACATTAGTGTTGGCTTGACTGAGGCTAATGTTCGATGAAATCTATGTCCAAGCATCAGCCTTGGTCTAGCCGATGCTAATGTTCAATGAGTACTAGCTAGGTTGTTTTCGCCTCTAGAACTTCACCCCAACTCTCGTTCTCTCCTCATCGTACCCTCCCCTCCCTCATCCCATCTTCGTGCCTTTGTGCCTTCCCCGCGACAAACTGCCTCACTCTCTAACTTTCCCTTAGTAAACTCTTCCCTCCCCCTCCCTCCACCTCCACCTTTGTGCCACCACCTCACCGTGCCTAAGCTTCCTCCCGTCGTGACTATGTGACCTCATGTCGTGCCTCCACTAACAGGTGATGGGTTAGATCATGTGTTGGTTTCTTGAGGACCCATGAGTTGGTGGATATCGTGCAAACTTGGCACTACCTCTGGTACCGTGTTGCTATGAAATTTTGGATGGATCATTATAGCAATACATCTGACATCATGTTGCTATGCAATTTGAGATGGATCATAATCCTCATGGTTCATATCCATACTGGACCAGGAGTGTCATCCATCACAAATTGTATAACAACATGATGTCAGAGGTATGCACAATAGCCACCAAGTCAGAGACCCTTGAATGTGATGTAATAAGAAATATAGAGAATATTTAAAAAATGAATAAAAATGATATATGAGAGAAAATGGTGTGAATAAATTATTACTTGACATTTTTAGTCAATAGCCTTACTATACCCCTATGTTTTTATTCATGTTGCTATTAATAAATAATTTTTTGGATGAAAATTAATATATATTTTTAAATGTGACTTATTTTTATATGATTTACTTTTAGTTTATGAATAATATTTTGAAATATAAATATAAATATAATTTATTTTAATATACTGTA
This sequence comes from Lotus japonicus, assembly GCF_012489685.1. Taxonomy (NCBI): domain Eukaryota; kingdom Viridiplantae; phylum Streptophyta; class Magnoliopsida; order Fabales; family Fabaceae; genus Lotus; species Lotus japonicus. The sequence continues at coordinate 63,290,731 of NC_080042.1, forward strand.
AAATGGGGACTACAAAATTATTTAAATCTTAATTTTTTACTGATCAATCTTAACCATTTATTATAACAATCAACGGCTAATATTTTACATCAGAACATACACGAGAGAATAATGGTGCCTTTTAGGGGTTTAGAGTTTAGACCCATTGGCTACCAGGATTCCACACAAACACTGACCCTCGCTCCTCTCTCTTGCCGCCACCCTTGTCTTCGCCGCTTCCCGCCGTCGCTTGCCGGATCGGAGTTTCACAGCCACCCCTGTCTCTGGCGTCGCCGTCACAGGCTTCATCTCGCGGCTGCAGTAGTAATCTTTCTCGAAACCATTGAAGGTAAATCAGTAAACGAATCTCCTTTGCTTGATTTTCATTTGCGGCATTCATTTACGGAACCCATTTACATGTTATGATATGGGAAGCTTTTTTGTGCTATTTTGCTGTGTAACTACAGTGGAAGCAGCTTCTTAGTTGGACTGATCACTGATGCATATTAGGTGTTTGATGAAATGGCTGTTTGAGTTTAAGTGTAGGGTTAGCTGAAGCTACTGTAATAGCTGTTAGGGTTTCAGTTACTGGCATAAAAAACAAGTACCCAGTTTCAGTTTGAATATTATTTATAAAAGTTGTAGGTTTATTACTGTTATTGATCTAATGAGAATTATTAGGAAATATGAATTGGTTTTATTCTTGTGGTAACTAGTGAGAGGAAAGAAATATGATAAGATAACAATCAGAGTTGTACATTTAGACTTAGTTACACGGGTACTTGTGCCAACTTGATGCGAAAAGTAGTAAATTATTTTCATGGAATCAAACTAGATATATATAGTGATTGAGAATGTGAAGTTGCTTTATGCAATCAATCTTATGAGGCAACATTAGCATTATATGGTTTTTATGTGATTTTTGGATTGGGAATCCTAATGGATATGTAGGAGAAGCTTAAGCTAAGTTCATTTTGGATTAAAATGGTATTCTGACATTCTTAGCAATTCCATTATCGAAATCTGTTTTGAATGCATAAAACAAAAATCTACTGGTTGATAGTGAATTTGTGTGTAAAATTTTAACTCAAATGGAACACTTTTGACTTTTGAGTTTGATGGGGGTATGTGTGCTAAAGATGATTTAAGATGCTGAATTATGTCATGTGTGCTAAATTTATTTAAGATAACAAATTCTGTTATGCGAGTTTCAAGTGGTCATGGGTCAAGATTTTGAATTTTGAATTCAGTTCTTACATTGTATGTCCAATGCTAGAGACTTTAAGTTAGAAGTGCAGAGGAAGTTCTAGTAGAGAATTAGAGGAACTCCTGATCTAACAAATAAGGATTTAACACCATTTATAAAGTGCATGAGAAGCAATTTGCAATGGTTGTATGAGTGTCTAGGTGTTTTATGAAGGAGGAAAGCATCTAATTAACTGATTTCAATTGTTATAGCCTTATAGGTAGCTAATCCAATTAATTGGTTGTATGTGTTTTTTTTGTGTAACATTTATTTTGAGTCTTTGTTAATGTTCAATTATGAACAAGTTTAGGGATGAAAGTCGTGAAACAGATTATTTATACTTTAATATCTTAGAATTTCTCCTTGACAAAATCCATGCTTCGATTGCTCTCCATTTGGCTGGCTGCATGTATAATGAGCAGTTGAGCTTGCTAATATGCTAATGTTAACGCACCATAAACCCTACTTAATACAGCCTTGATGTTTTCCATATTAAGAAAGAAAAGAAGAAAAAAGAAAATCAACACTATTTAATTATTTATACATGTTCTTTAGCAGACTGCAAAAAAGCTTTTAGTCTTGTACGTTCTGTAATTATGTCCCCTGAAGTGCATGCTGCAAGCTTATGGTTAGGAAATTCCATGCAAGTGCTCTTTACATTCTTCTCTAAATGTATTATGTATTCTAGGGATGTTTGAGTTGTTAACTTTGTGTTGTTTATCTGTATTTTGAACTTGGAAGGCTAAGTGCTGCTGCTGATATCGAATTGTTGGGAAAATGAGACTACTAACACACAACATGCTATCATCAAACATAAAGGGCGTGGTGAATGGATTCCCACTGCGCATCGAAGCAGTGAAAGTGGTGGAAAAGACGGTGGAAATGAATGGTGACTTCCTGAAAAAAATGTTTGATAAGATTGATTGGAAGGCTTTTGTGGTTGCATCACAGGCCATGGGATACACTGAGCTACCTGAGGAGGCTGACTCTTCTATGCTAGATTCAAATGAATTCCTGAACAGGTTTCACCATGCCCTCTTGGAACTCCACCTTGAAGAAGGCGCTCTTGTTTGCCCAGAGACCGGACGACGCTTCCCTGTCAGTAAGGGCATTCCGAACATGCTTCTTCACGAGGACGAGGTCTGAATTTTGCTGTTAATCCATGATCACCTTCCCCTGTACGAGCACCCTTCTCTGTTTACTATGTTCTCTGTCACTATGTAGTTAAAAATGCTAGTACTGGAAAGAATTCAACTTCAATGGATTTATAGTTTTGATCATCAAGTTTGCTTTATTTTGTTGACAAATGGTGTATTGTGTGGCTTTTTTGCTGGGCTATTCATGGATAATTTTGACTATTTCCAGCTGGCATGTTAGCTCAAATTGCATCAAGAGCATCAAAGGCTTCTTGATTTCGATTAGTTCCTGCTTCTATATCTATAGATGATGCCAATTATTAGGATGACAGTTTACTTTTACAATTTAAATAAAATATAGAAAGATAAAAGAAAAAGTCAGGTTTTCTAAGATACGTTTTAATTATAGGAAGTTACTTTTCATCACGAACCATTTTGAACTTACTACTGTATTAGTGTTTACAAGAAGGGATCCATATTAGGGTGAACCATTATTACCAATAATAATTTGGTCCACCGGTGGACCACCATCGGATTTGAGATTCTTAGAATGTTCTTTAAATGGATGGATATAATTGAATGAATGATAAAAAAAGTAAAAATATAATGTTTTTTTCTTATTTCCGCTTTCACCTGTCATTCATTGTTACTGAGATCTCCCCACCAACTTTTGCCGGAGTTTTGTTGAATAAGATTTTATGGGTATACATGAATTCGTCTAGAAGGGTGATGTGGGTTACTCCCTTCCAATTGACCTATGGTCATGAGGTCGTGGTGCTGGTCAAAATTTAAATGCAATCTGTCAGGTTGCAAAGACAATAAAAATTCCTCAAAATGATTATTGGGATATGATGTTCAATGAAATGTTGGACTTAGACGAGGAACGATTGGTTGCTTTGGAATCGATTACTCGGCAGAAGGAAAGCATAGCCAAGACCTACAATTAGAAGGTTAATACAAAATATTTTTATGTTTGCGACTACGTTTGGAAATTAATACCGAATTTCTTTTTTTTTTCCAAATAATGCATATTCAATCAGAGAAATTGTTCTGGATGCTCCAATTATGTCAATTAACGGTAAGTACTTGAAATTGTATTAACCTATTGTGCATGAAATTCAAACAAATTCATAAAGAAAAAATTAAGAGGCATCAAGTTACAAAACGATGAAATGTTGCCGGTCGATTATGAAACAGAAATGGTAAGATATTGCCATAATATGAAATAAGTTGACCTACAAAAGCCATCAAAGGCATAAGCAAAGCAGAAGTGACTAGCTTGGGTCAAGAAGACAACTTCAATGCACATTTGATTTCTTGAACTAAAGGCGCGAAGAGAAAATCGTGTCGAAATCTTGGGAAGTCGAAGTGTCAACCCTAAAAGGTTTTAGTAATATTGAATCACTTCCATTTGACTAGTTTGGGTCAAGAAGATAGCTTCAAAGCATATTTGATTTCTTGAATTAAAGGTGTGGAGAGAAAATTGTGTCGAAATCTTTGGAAGTCGAAGTGTCAGCCCTAAAAGATTTTAGTAATATTCAATCACTTCCATTTCTTTTTCCATTTCTTTCTCTTTATCTGCATAACTTTATAATCACTTATATTTTCCTATTATTTGCTTTTATTTTGTATTCTTTTCTCTTATATTCATTCGCCTCATTTTCACCCATGCATCTAAATAGAGGAAGCTTTGACTTTTCCCTTAAAAAGTTGCAATTTGATGGAAAAAGAAAACGTACGACGAGGAAGAGAAAAACCAGGTAAAGGGTTTGAGTGTGGAGTCCACGAGAAATGGGGAGATAAGGTTTTCTAAGGAGAAGTTGTGGTGACTTCATGTGAGAAAGAGTCATGAAACTGAGTACCTCATTTTTCGGAGTGAGAACTCAAAATTATAAGGGTTAAATATATTTTTAGTCCCTACAAAATAGGAGTGAATTGAATTTGATCTATCTAAAATTATTTCATAGCTTTTAGTCCCAACTTTAATAAAATAAGTGATGTATGTCCCTACAGTGCATTTTGTCACAGTTTAAATCGTCACTAATATATTTTGTTGACCGTTAAAAACCTCTGCTAATGCACTAAAACAGTCACAATAAAGAACAACAAAGACTAATTTTGCATATTTTATTAATGTTGGAATTAAAAGCTATAATATTTTTGAAAGAACTAAATACAATTCACTTCTATTTTAAAGAACTAAAAAGACATTCAACCATATTATAAAGAGATTACAAAGCAGATTTTCTTACATATATTGACCTTCATTTTAAACGATATTATAATATGAGAAAAAATTTAATGCACCGACGGTGTAAGATTTTTTTTACACCGTCAACCAATTAAATTGAGTAACATGACAAATCTTTAATTTTAAAATCTAATTGGTTAACGGAAGATGTCGATGCATCAAAATTAAAGTCTTATGATATTACATACTCCTCCTACTAGGCTATTATTATTATAGTTAAAACCCGGCAAACACACGAATCACAATCGCCTTCGCCTTCATCCAAACGCCACCTCTTTCTCTCTTCCAATCTCAAACACAATGGCAACTCCCCAACCCGTTCCCGTAGAATCCGACCCGACTCCACCGTTCCCCGCAAAAACCGACCCGGAACTTCCTCCCACCGCCTCACCCTACCTCCAAAACACGGCCGAACTCGAGAGAGTCTTCAACCGCTTCGACGCCAACAGCGACGGTAAGATCTCCGTCGACGAGCTCGACAGCGTCCTCCGCACGCTCGGATCCGGCGTGCCACCGGAGGAGCTTCAGCAGGTCATGGAAGACCTCGACACCGACCGCGACGGCTTCATCAGCCTCCCGGAGTTCGCTGCCTTCTGCCGCTCCGACGCGCCGGACGGAGGAACCGCCGAGCTCCGTGACGCGTTCGATCTGTATGACCGTGACGGGAACGGCCTCATCTCCGAGGCGGAGCTTCATCTGGCCTTGAATCGCCTCGGGATGAAGTGCTCCGTTGAGGAATGCCGTGATATGATCAAGTCTGTTGATTCTGATGGCGATGGGAGTGTCAACTTCGATGAGTTCAAGCAGATGATGACTTCTCAGAATCGTAGCGTCAATGGCTCCGGACCGGAGCAACTGTGAGTCTTCGCCGGTGTTGCTGCTGCTTCCACAGTACGATTCTTGTTTGTTTTTCTTCTATGAAGATAGCATAAATAATCTTTGTGGTGTGATGGTTGATCACACTAGTTAAACTTCTGACATAGATTGAAATTGAATCAAGATGAAAATAGAAATTTTCTTTGGCTTCGTTTGTTGTAAAATTCAATGGAGCTTGCGTTCTTCGCAGTTTTTCTTGAGTGTGTTTTTTATTCTTTTGGTCATTTTGCTTAATTCTTATTGTGGAATTGATTTGTAAATTAGTTAGTGCATGTTTGGTTTGACGTTAGAGCTAAAACAAATGTGGTTATCTCAAGCACGTAGACATGTTGAGTTTAAGGTGGATCGGAGAAGCAGGATTTTGACACGGCTAAGCAGCAACACCTCCTTGCCGCTATAAGGATTTCGAGATATCTCGTAGGAGCAACAACTAGCTGTGGTTTGTTCTTCAGGAAGGGGGATAAAAGTGAATTAATTTGGTTTTGGGTTTGTAGATAGTGATTTTGTAGGACTTGGATGAGTAGAGAAGCATAAGAAGGAACATAAGGTTATATTTTCATCTTAGGACTTCTAGTACAGTTGCTTCCAGTTTCAAGAAGGAACAGAAGAAGAGTATGTTTTTTCAGTTGCTTGTCAAGTTGTTTGGATGAGAGTAGTGGAATAATAGCAGGAATGAAGATGGAACAGAATATAGCTGCCAAGGTCTATTGCGACAATATCTCATCAACCATTAAACTTTCTTAAAATCCTTGTTCCTGGGTAAGACCAAAGGTTACTCGCCACAGGTGTTCGTAAGTGGTAAATGGTTGACCATGAAATGTGCTTAATTATCATGAGCATTAGCAAGGATCGAATCAGAGACCTCATGGTTAAGGGATAAGGTGAACAACCACCACGCGACACCTCGTGGTTTGTTCAATTAAGTTTAGTTTAAGGGAGAGTGTGTTAGCTAAATATGCCTGAATTACTGAAGTTGTCCTAGGAGTTTGTTTGATTCATTATATTACTGTTAGTAGTGTACCTTATTTTTAGGAAGAAGTTCAGGGATATTGAGTTGTTAGCATGTGGCAGTGCTGCTATGTTTTAGCAGTTTTGGTTGAACTTGAACTCTATTTAAATTGTATCATGTATCAGTTTTTGTGGCGCTAACCTTGCTTGAACATTTTTCAAGTGAGAATGAGTGTAAACTGTACCATGTGAAAATGGTGCTAAACTCATTAAGCACATTAAGTCATTAACCAAATAAAATATGATGCATCTATTAAGAAATCTGAATGATAAACCTGCAGATATTAACCAGAATATAACAAATTTTAAATAAATGAAAATCAGGGTAAAGATAGAGATAACCAGAAAAAGTTCTAATGAATAATGATGATATTTTTTTTGGACAAAGATTCTAATGATGATTGATAATATTGTTTTTGTGTACTCAAGTGAGGGTTTGCTTCTAATTTCTAGTAGGATTGGATCAACCGATCAAGTACCACCAAAATGCGTGTTTTGTTTTTTTTGAAAAGTCCAAATATGAATATCCAAATAGTTAGAAGAATAATGGGCCTGTTAAGAATCAGCCTAATTTGAATTTTGATCCTGAGCTTAAAACCCAAAGTAGAGCAGTAACCAAGTGTTTGATGTTAACATCAGTAATTATCTGTTATACAAATCTAGACATTTATTGCCAAACCATACTAATTTGATCATTTTGATAGCATCTAGCCACAAACAAGTAATCATCATATGCACTGCAATATTTTCTAAAGAATGGAATACTTTGGAATCATCACCTTTATGTCTTCCATCCTGAAATGGCTATGATCTTAACAGCATACCATTGGACAACCAATCTGTTAGTTGCGATAAGCTAAAAAACAGAGAACCTTTCAAAGACATTAGCATGAAGAGGCCCATCCCCAGCTACACATATTTAATGATACTTGTCCATTATAAATGTGAGGAATAAACCCTCTCCCAAAAATAATCACATCATTTTTAGTTTATAATTTTCATGTCTCATTTTCTCATTTTTTATTTTTCTCTTAATTTTTATATTCAAATCCAAGCTATTTTTTTAGGAAAATTTGGGTGGTATGGCTCCGGTCACCACCATGGACTAGAGCATGTCTTCAGCCGCTTATACAAAACATATCACCCACCAATATTGCCATTGAATACATAAGCATTTTTTTTTTGGGTACATGGAGACATAAGCTTCTGCGAAGAAAACAAGTCATTAGAAGTTATTAACTTTTTATTGTATGAGACACATATATAGTAATATAGTATAATTATTTTATGTCGATTAGATATATTTTTTTTATGGATGTGGATTAGATATTCATTTCTTAATATTTATGTTAATTTATTAATTAATATTATACAATATTAAAGAGATATATTAAATTATTATTGAGTCGATGACGATCGAATCATTCGGTTTAACGAGAGGTTCAATTTTTTAAACATATAATTTATAAATGAATAGCACCCTTTTATGTCCACATCCAAAAATAAAGGACTCCATTTACTATACAGGCCGGTTACAATATATGATAGTGCCCCTCCCCTGCTTTCAAGCTAGTATCTAACAAACCAACATAGTTTCATAATTTGGTCAATTTCAAGTGTTTTCTCTCCTCCTTGAGTTTCATTTCCTTTGAATCCTCCTCTTGATTAAGGGTGATTGATTCATATATGTGTATATGGCTGCTGATGCATTTGATGAGCAGTGTGATTACCTGTTCAAGGCTGTTCTGATTGGAGACTCTGGAGTTGGGAAATCAAATCTGATCTCAAGGTTTGCAAAAGATGAGTTCCGTTTGGATTCAAAGCCCACGATAGGTGTCGAATTCGCTTACCGGAACATTAAAGTCAGAGATAAGCTCATCAAAGCTCAGATATGGGACACTGCCGGCCAAGAAAGGTAAACTAACTAACTCATGCTCCCTCTCTCTTCTCACTTCGTTTTCATCATCAACCACTTCATGTATTTGCATGTTTAGATATTAATTAAGTGCAACGTGAACGAACCAATTTCATTCACTTTTTATTATCTAAAGTGCGTGTTTGCTAACATCTGTTTGCATTGATTTATTATTAGATTTCAAACATAGCCGGTGTATTTTGTTTCTTTGATTGGCCTTCAATTTGACACTTTACTTGTTTTTTCTATGGTTTACCCTCTTTTTTTTTTTTTCTTATCAATGGTTAACCAAATTCATGAAAACCCTTTTTTGAATATGTAGAATGCAGAGACCAGAACTGAATCAGTTGCATGGTACTCTAGTTTTTCGGTCTCTGTTTTGGATGTTGTTATTTTCTTCCTTTTTTTGTGAACGTTTTTCTCCACCTGGAATTTTTAATTTTCAAAGTCGGTGTTCTTTATGCTTGCTTAGTCTAGAAGAAATGAATGAACTAAGCTAACTAACTTGTATATAATTAGTCTTTCAATCATGTCCCACTTACTATCCTTAAAATCCCTTATCTACTTCCCCACAAACATCTTTGCCCCACCCCCTTTTGTTTTTTTCGCATTTTTGGGTGCTAATTTTGTGTTGTTTGTTTTTTATTGGTGACTACAAATAAGAACTTATCTGAAAAAGTTAATTTGTGTTTATCTTAAATAATTATATAAAACATTTTTAATTAAATTGTAGGAGGCTAAGTTTTTTTACATTTGCAAGTGTCGGGAATCAAACCCCGAATTACTTGCTTAATGAACGAAGTGTTGAACTACTAAGTCAACTTATTTTATTAATTATATAAGTATCTTGTGACCTACTTATATAAGTTATAAAAAAATTTAAGCTTAATTTTATTTTAATTTATCAACTTATTTTATTAATTATATAAGTATTTTTTTTTAAAAGAATTATATAAGTATCTTGTGACCTACTTATATAAGTTATAAAATATTTTAAGCTTAACTTTTTTTAATTTATCGAATTTTTTAAGTATTTCTGCTGGGTTAAAAAAAGTATTTATATGTGTACCTTAATGCTTATTATTTTGTTTATCCAAACACACATTTCACATAAAAGGAGGGCAAAAATGGAAAAGAAAAATACAACAATTTTTTTAACTGTTTCCCACTCATCGGTGATAGTGATCATATCTTGAATTTGATTATATAAAAAAAATATAGAAGGCAACAACTAATATTAATGTGCCAATTGAGTACAGGTTTGGTTTTGTGGTGAAAACCAAAACTATAACTGGAATCCTTTCAGCCGTGGGACCTTTGATGACACTAGGATTATCATAAAATGAATCGAAATCTAAGCTTTGACATTGGATTCATATTTGTTTATACTTTTTGTTCTGTACTAGGGCAAGCTTATGTAAGAGAAAGACAAAAGGTAAACCCTAGCAGAGCACTAAAATAGCAAAACTACCATAAAAGGAATATTCTCATTAATGCTGAAAAAGTTGGTCTCGTACAAGTGGATGACCTCCCCTTTTATAGAGGGGGTGGTCATGATATGGATCTTTCCTATATTTGGGTCTGACAATCAGGGCCCAAATCCCCGTACACATAAGACAAATCCAAAGGAATCTTCCAGCTGGCTTGTGGGTCCATCACCTAAGGGAGGGCAATGAAGCTCGTCATGTTGCCTTTCCCGCCTTGGCTATCGTCAATGGTTTATTGTTCATTTTGGGCGGGACATAATCTTCTTTATGTCCCGCCCAGTCCACATGCCCCCAAGACATGAGACTCGAGTAAAGAGTTGAAATGTCTTCATCATGTTACCTAGTAGTTCGCCTCTATTGTTTATTCGTTCATCGCCATTTTACCTTCGTTGTTACATCGCCATTTTCACGCTTCGCCACCTTTGTTGCCGTTTCAAAGATATGTCGCCATTAATCATAACCGTCAACCACGTCTTTTCAACTGACGCACGTATCCTTATTTTCCGGGATTTCGTCATCATTTGTTATAAATGCAATCTTCAGTTGCGCGTCTCGAGGAGTAATGTCTTTTCGCTTCCTAACTTTTCGAATTTCAAATCCCACGATCCCACGATCTTCCCCCACTCATTCTCTCTCTTCCTTTCTCTCTATAAAATCCCCTTTTCACTTTTCATTTTTCACTTTTGCTCTGAAAACCCTTTTCACCGCAGCTTTCATTCTCTTCTTTGAACTCCGGTGAACCTTTTCTTCCTCCGGCCGTCGTCATTGCGCGGTGCTCCCCTATCGCCGACGTTCTCCTTTCTCAAATTCACGTTTCTCCCTCTGGTTAGTTTTTCTCTTTCTTGAGACTCTTCGTTTACTTCTTTTTTCTGACTCTGTTCATCTTCTTTCTTCTTTTAACTCTGTTCGTCTTCTTTTTACTTTTAACTCTGTTCATCTTCTTTTTATGAAACTGCCTCGCATGTCTTTACCAAACGCTAGCCTTTCTTCCCTAGAACTTTCTTCACCCTCCACGGAGGAGGAAGTTGTCGCCCCTTCTATAATTGAAATTCATTCCTCGCCTTCTACCCATGATGATTCCGGTCCCGCCGGCTCTGTAGACTCAATTCTCTCCTCTAACGGAGATTTGTCTTCACCTGAATGGCGCTCTGACGTGCATTTAGTTGAAGATAAATGTCTGTTGCATTCTATCTGGAGCAGCGTTGGGAGCATTAGTTCGCTTCGAATTTCTGCTCAAGGGTTCACGAAGATAGATCCCGCCACCTCGAATAATGAAGATCATCTGTTGAATGTCCTCCCATGTGGCGAAGATGACTGTGTTCTGTTGCGTAAAGAACCAGACGATGGATCGCCCGATTTTTTCTTTGTTTATGGCTACTTCTTCTTAGATTTAAACATTAAACTTCCTTTCTCGCCGTTTATATGTCACGTTCTTTCTTTTCTGAATGTGGCGCCTTGCCAACTCCAGCCCAACGCCTGGGGTTTCCTCCGCTGCTTTGAAATTCTTTGTGAACACTTGAGTTTCACTCCAACCTATCCCTTGTTCTTCCTTTTCTATAAATCAGTCACCACTAAACCTACTTCTGTGAAATGGGTTCCACTATTAGCCCGTAAGAACATGAGTCGGTTTACCGCCCTTAAAAGCCATTACAAAGTATGGCAGAAGAAATACTTTAAAGTTGTGGAGTCGCCCGAAATAAAGAACTTGTTCCGAGATTCTGACAATAACCCCCTCTTCCCTTTTTACTGGACAAAGAACCCTCGCCGAAAAATATCTGTTTCATACGACGCCTTGGATGAATCTGAACAAGGCGTCGCCGATTACCTCCGCACACTACCAGTAATTTCCGGTCACGACTTGATTGAGGCGTCGAAATCCGGCACTTTAAATCAATTTTTTAGTAAGTTTATAATCTTTGTACGTAACTTCTTTTTCTTTTTGTTCATGTATCTCGTCTAATTGATGTTTTCCGTACAGCTACGATGGGAAAAGGCAAGGTTGACGCGAACCCACTCAAGATGAAGGAGTACCTCGCCCAGTCTGCTGCGGCGGCGAAAAAGAGGGCCGCCGAAACTGAGCAGAAGAAGAAGAATGAAGGTACCTCGGGTTCTGACAACGTCAGGGACCCTAAACGTCAAAAAACTTCAGGTGCTGCTGGTGGTAAGCCTCTCCACCAATCAACTCTTGATTCAAAAAGTCGTCCCGCTGAGAAAAAGAAGGGACATGACAATGTCCCGCCCCCTCAACAAGATTCAAGCACGCTGATCAACCGCCCATCAACTCCATTTGGCCAGGCTGGGCCTAGTTCAGCCATTGGTGGCGAAGCTCCTCCCCCCTTGCTGAGCTTGTCGGATCCTCACTTCAATGGGCTGGAATTCATGACCCGTACTTTTGACAACCGGATTCACAAGGACATTTCCGGTCAGGGTCCCCCCAACATTGCTTCCATGGCGATCCATCACGCACTGTCTGCCGCCAGTACTGTAGCGGGAATGGCTCAGTGTGTGAAAGAGTTGATCTCAGCCAAAAACCGTTTTGAGAAGAAGGCAGCTGATTACAAGACAGCCTATGAACGGGCTAAAACTGATGCTGAGACCGCCAACAACAAGCTGAAATCTGCTGAGGAGAAGTGTGCTAAATTAACTGAAGACTTGGCTGCTTCGGACCTGCTTCTTCAAAAGACCAAGTCTCTTAAAGAAGCCATAAATGACAAGCACACTGCCATTCAAGCCAAATATCAAAAGTTGGAGAAGAAACATGATCGCCTGAATGCTTCCATCCTAGGGCGTGCTTCTCTCCAATATGCTCAAGGCTTTCTGGCGGCCAAAGAGCAGATCAGTGTAGTTGAGCCGGGCTTTGATCTTTCCCGCATTGGGTGGCTGAAGGAGATCAAGGATGGTCAAGTAGTTGGTGATGATGACATTAGCCTCGATCTCCTTCCCCAATTCAATGATGAGAGTGAGCCTGAGGAAGATGGCGAGGATGGGAATGAGCAGCACAGGAATGAGGATCAAGGGAAGGAAGATCCTCAAGCTGGGACAAGCCAGGGCAACAACGCCAACAACGAGAACCTGGCTTGAATTTGTTTTTATTTTACGAAGTTGAAATTTTTCTTTGGGCATTGCCCTGTTTTATTTTCATTCCAAATCATGTATGGGCATCGCCCCCTTTTTTCTACTTTAAATGGATATCATCTTAAGTTCATTCGTTGTTTTTAGTTGTTCCCAACTTTCGTTGTTATATACCTTAGCCGATTTTTCGACGAGGCTTGGTTTCTAGTGGCCACTAGAATTGCCAAGGCTTTTAACTTTTGAAGGCGATACTTTCTTATTCCGAAAGGTTTACTCGCGGTATTGCATACCTTGATACGATTTGCATTGCATGAACTCGTAATAAAAATTCAAAACATATATGATTCTGTTGAAATGATCTTTTCATTAATTTTCTTTCGTATGGGAACAATTGTCCCTTCATTACAATTGTCGCCTCATTAAAAACCTTTCCAAAGAAAGGGAAAAAGAGTGCGACTTTGTTCACATTTGTTGTTTCTACTAACTAAAATACTGCTTTAGATGAGAGGCGTTCCATGTTCGTGGAACCTTTTGACCGCTTAGTTGTTCCAACTTATAAGCTCCTCCTCCAACATCGCCAATAATCCTGTAAGGCCCGCCCCAGTTGGGTGAGAGTTTGTTGTGTTTATCGGGCATTGTATTTTTTCGGAGCACTAAGTCTCCTACCCTCATTTTTCTTGGCACCACTTTTGTTGAGAATTTTCTTGCCACCTTCACTTTTCCCGCCTCATTTCTTATGTGGGCCTCTCGTTGTTCCTCGGGCAGCATAATTAGATTTGCTATTAAGTTTTCTCCGTTGTCATTTTCATTAAACCGAGCCACTCGCCAATTTTGATTTTCAATTTCCACTGGGAGCATGGCGTCAGTTCCATAAGTTAGACGATACGGGGTTTCCTTTGTGCTTGACTGCTCCGTGGTGTTGTATGCCCAAAGAACGCCTGGTAGTTCCTCCGCCCAAAGCCCTTTTGCCTCATCCAGTTTCTTCTTTAAACCCTTCAGGATAACTTTGTTAGCCGATTCAGCCTGCCCATTGGTCTGTGGATGTTCTACAGAGGCAAATCGCATCTCGATTCCCATTTCTGTACAAAATTCTCGGGTAACACTACTTGTGAATTGTGTTCCGTTGTCCATTACTAATGCCCTGGGAACCCCAAATCTACAAATAATCCTTCGCCATAAGAAGCTCCTGACCTTAGCGGCCGTGATAGTTGCTACTGCCTCAGCCTCTATCCACTTAGTGAAGTAATCAACCGCGACGATGATGTACTTCATTTGTGCCTTCGCCACAGGGAATGGTCCTAAAATATCGGTCCCCCACATGGCGAACGGCCAAGGCGCCATCATGGTTGTTAATTCTTCTGGTGGAGCCTTGTGTAGGTCAGAAAAGACTTGACATTTTTCACATTTCTTAACATACTCCAAACAATCCTTCTTCATCGTTGGCCAATAGAATCCTGCTCTTATCACCTTAACTGCCAAGGATCGCCCGCCAATATGACTAGAACACACGCCTTCGTGGACTTCCGCCATTATTCCGAGGGCGTCCTTGATATCGACACATTTGAGCATAGGAGACATGATTCCTCGCCGATACAACTCTCCATCCACCAGTGTGTAAAAACTGGCTTCCCTTCGTTTTGCTCTCGTGTTCAAATCATCCTCCTTTGGTGGGTTCTCTAAGAAGGTTTTAATCGATTCCATCCAAGATACCTCGCCCTCACTGACTGACTTTACAGCTTTCAACTTTATTTCTACCAAATCAATGCTCGGGCGAGGCAGGGTTTCTTGAATGACTGTCTGGTAGTTGCCCAATTTCCCTGTGCTTGCCAACTTTGCCAACACATCAGCCCTCTCATTTTGTCCCCTCGGGACATGTTCTATTTTGATTTCTTTGACCTCCATCATCAATCTGCGCACCACTTCCAAATATTTGGACAGTTGCGGATCCTTCACCTGGTACTCACCTTTCACTTGTTTAACCACTAACTGCGAATCTCCTTTGATAAATAACTTCTGGACTCCCAATTCAATGGCCAACCTTAAGCCGGCAATTAGAGCCTCGTACTCAGATTGATTATTGCTCGCCTTGAACTCGAACTTGAGAGACTGTTCAATGATCATTTTATCTGGACTTTCGATTGTTATTCCCGCCCTACTTCCAGTGTTATTAGAGGATCCATCCACAGACAGGACCCATTCTCCTTGAGTCTTCTCTCCTTCAGTGGGTGTTAATTCCGCCACGAAGTCAATTAAACTCTGGACTGTGACTTGGCCCCTTGGCTCATATTGTAAGTCATACTCTGACAGCTCAACCGACCAGCTAACCAATCGCCCTGATAAATCAGGCTTCTGAAGTACTTGCCTTAAGGGAACATCAGTTTTAATTTTGACTTGGAAACTTTGGAAGTAAGGTCTGAGGCGCCTTGCAGTTTTCAGAATCGCCAAAGCCGCCTTTTCAATTTTTTGGTACCGCAATTCTGCCCCCTGTAAAGTATGGCTCACGAAATATATAACTTTCTGCTTTTTTCCTTCTTCCTGGAGCAAAACCGTACTTACCGCCTTGTCAGTAACCGCCAAATAGAGCACTAATGGAACGCCTGGTGTTGGCTTGGAGAGTACCGGTAATGTGGCCAATGTTTCTTTCAATTTGGTAAAAGCTTGTTCGCATTCCTCTGTCCACTGAAACTTTGAATTCTTTTTTAAACATGTGAAGAACGGGGCCGCTTTGTCACCCGCCATTGGCAAGAAACGTGACAAGGCGGCCATTCGCCCTGTCAAACGCTGAACCTCCTTTATACTTGTTGGGCTTTTCATTTCCAAGATCGCCCTTCCCTTATCTGGGTTTACTTCTATTCCTCTTGATGTTAACATAAATCCCAAGAATTTTCCTCCCTGGATCCCAAAAGAACACTTCTCAGGGTTTAACTTCATTTGATATGTTCTTAACTGATCAAACGCTTCTTTAAGGTCGCCGCCATGATCACTAGCCCTGGCGGATTTTACAATCATGTCATCCACATACACCTCCATATTCCTGCCTACTTGCTTTGAAAAAATTTTGTCCATGAGCCGTTGGTACGTAGCTCCTGCATTCTTCAAACCAAAAGGCATTGTCTTGTAACAATAGTTCGCCTGATTGGTCATGAATGCTGTACTTTCCTCATCCGAGGGATGCATCATAATCTGATTATAGCCCGAATAAGCGTCCATGAGACTTAAAAGTTCATTCCCTGAAGCTCCATCCACAAGCTTGTCAACATTGGGAAGTGGGTACGAATCTTTGGGACACACTTTGTTCAGGCTCGTGTAGTCCGTGCACATTCGCCATTTCCCATTGGCCTTCTTGACCATTACAACATTGGCGAGCCACGTTGGGTACTGTACCTCACGGATGAAGCGGGCCTTGATCAATTTTTCAGTCTCTACTTGCACAGCCTTGTTCTTTTCTTCACTCATTCTTCGCCTTGGTTGGATGACCGGGGTCGCCCCTGGTCGTATGGCTAGCTTGTGGGTGATCACCTTGGGATCAATCCCTGGTACATCATTGATGGTCCATGCGAAGAGATCTAGATTATCACCCAGAAGGGTGATTAGTCTGTCCTCTTGTTCTGTTGTCAACCCACTGCCAATCTTTAGAAACTTGTCCTTGACTTGCACCTGCTTGGTTTCTTCCAGCGGTTGTGGGCGAAAATCATCAGCATCATCTCTTGGGTCCAAGCTAAATCCTTCTTGTGGGAAGATTTCTGTAATTCGGTGGCTCTCCTTTGCGGCCTTCCGCCCATAGAGCGCCACGCTCCTCAAATAGCATTCCCTTGCTGCATTCTGGTCTACACGCAATATCCCGACCTTCCCGTTGCAGGCGGGATATTTAACAGTTAAATGAGCAGTTGAGATGACCGTGCAGACCTTATTGAGGGTGTCTCGCCCCAAGAGTACGTTGTAATTGGCTCTACACGCCAATACTAAGTACTTTACTTGAAACTTCTTGACAAACTCTCCTTCTCCAAAGGCAGTCGGAATTTCGACGTATCCCCGCACACTGACACGGTCTCCTGTGAATCCCACCAAAGTTCCCCTGTATGGTTTCAAATCTGATTCCTTTAGTCCCAGGCGATCAAAGGCGTCTCCATAGATGATGTCTGCCGAAGATCCCTGGTCTAAGAATACTTTCTTTGTCACATAATTGTTAACCCTAATTGTTACCACAATTGGATCGTTGTCATGGGGAATTACATGCGCAAAATCCTGAGGGGTGAATATAATAGGGGAATGATTCACCCAACACTCGCCTTCGTTCGACTCCTGTACTGAGTGTACTGCCGCTACGTAGCGTTTTCTAGCCTTACTTGAAATTGCACCCCCGCCAAATCCTCCTGCAATAGATGAGCATTCCCCAGCAGGATCGCCCAACTCTTCAACTATCTCTTTACCTTTACCTTTGTCCCCTTGAGTGATTTTAGCTACCTCCGGCGCTGCTATGTCTTTGACAAAGTTTGCCAAATGGCCAGCTTTAATCAAGCGATCAATTTCCCGCCTTAAATTCCAGCAATTATCTGTCGTATGCCCCAACGCTCTGTGGTACTCGCACCACCTATTGGTGTCCACGTTAGCTGGCGGTCGCCGTGGGGGTGGTGGGTACTGCACAACGTTGGTCTGTCCAACCGCCCTTAAAATGGTACTTAAGGGTGCATTCAACTTAGTAAGTGGGATTGGCGTTGGCGAAGCACCAGGCTGACCAGCTGTGGCAGCAGCGGGACCTTGTGAATTTCTGTGCCATGTATTTTGAAAGCCAGGTTTAGAGTTGTGGTATGGTCCCGGTCTTGGTACGCGGGGGGTTTGCGCTATCCTGGTTTCCTTCCCCGCCTTAGATTTGTCTTGTGAAACACCGCCAGATTGAGACTGCTTACGTCCTTCCTCTCTTTCTTGTTTCTTCTGGTCATCTTGCTCAATCAATATGAACTCTTGAACACGAGCGCGAAGATCCATCATATCCTTCGCCGGTCGCCTTGTTAAGTCTCTATTCAAATCTCCCGCCCGAAGGCCATTTTTGAATGACGCCAAACAGACATCTGGATTTTCATCCTCCAACTGCACCGCCATCTTGCTGAAGCGTGCCATGTAGGTTTTTAATTTCTCGCCTGGTTGCTGATGTATGCTGATAAGATCAAACATTGTTGCTTTTGTGGTTTTATTGGCGGAAAATTGAGTCAGAAACTTAGTGGACAGATCAGTGAAATTATCAATGGAGAAGGGCGGTTGTCGAATGAACCACTGCATCGCCATGCCCTTGAACGTGGAAGGCAATAATCGACATTTTACCGCATCCGACGCCCCGCCGATCACCATTTTAGTATTGAAGTATCTAAGATGCTCCATAGGATCAGATTCGCCCGAAAAGGCGTCTAATGCCATGGTTTGCAGGTGCTTTGGAATGTCCACCCTAGTGATGGCTGGAACAAAAGGTTGGAATTCAACTACATCCTCCGCCTCCAGGCGTTGTTCTTGCTTAAAATTCTGCCGCTGAGTAAGATACTCAACTTGGGCTTGCAACTGCTCGTTTTGGGACTGCACCTTCTGCAAGGTATCTAACATTTGTTGCAAAGCCGCAGGCGTGATACCTGTCACTGCCTCTTGCACTCTCCGTGGAGCAGTTGTTTTAAGATCTTCCAAGTTCACGTAGTCAGGCGGCGTTGAACGCCGCCGAACACCTGGATCTGATTTAGCGATCAGATCTGAAGGTCTTCCCGGAGCTGCATTCACCAATGACGCCGGCGACGGCGCCACTGAGTGGACCCCCTCCGAGGAAGCTTCCTGCTCTTGGTCGTCCAGTACGGGACGGTTGTTGTTTCGTCCGCCGGCGCGACCGCCGTGTCGACCACCACCGCGCCGGCGATGATCGCGCCGACCTACGCCGTATGAACGAGTCTCCATGGCTCGCGATTCCTCCTTCTGTCACCGGAAGAGCTGAGTCTTCCCCACAGACGGCGCCAATGTTCTGTACTAGGGCAAGCTTATGTAAGAGAAAGACAAAAGGTAAACCCTAGCAGAGCACTAAAATAGCAAAACTACCATAAAAGGAATATTCTCATTAATGCTGAAAAAGTTGGTCTCGTACAAGTGGATGACCTCCCCTTTTATAGAGGGGGTGGTCATGATATGGATCTTTCCTATATTTGGGCCTGACAATCAGGGCCCAAATCCCCGTACACATAAGACAAATCCAAAGGAATCTTCCAGCTGGCTTGTGGGTCCATCACCTAAGGGAGGGCAATGAAGCTCGTCATGTTGCCTTTCCCGCCTTGGCTATCGTCAATGGTTTATTGTTCATTTTGGGCGGGACATAATCTTCTTTATGTCCCGCCCAGTCCACTTTTCGTTCATATTTGTTTATACTTTAATTAAAACAAGTGCTCATTCAACACGGTAATGCATTGAATTGTCCAATATTTGTCTTAATGTGTGTTTGAATCAAATTACTTTGAAAATGTAATATGGTGCACCAACAAAATGTACCTACTACTGTAGGTTGCTTGACGAATAGAATGTGATAACTAAATGTTAAAACATGAGGTGAGGCCATATATAATATATATAATTTAAACATGTGATAATTAATTTAATGCCATTAGGTAAAAACTTTAACTTGCTTATAGGCACCATTTGAGGTGACTTTTAATTTTGAAATTTAAAATATTAAAGTTAGTTTTGAACTTTATAATTTTAGTTTAAGCTTTTTGTGTTTTTATTTCAAAAAATTGCTGTAATTTTTTTGAATTCGATAAGTAAGATTTCCATTATTTGGAACATTTTACAACTATCACCCGAAACATCTACCACCATTATTGTCTAATGACAGTGTGATAACAATACCGTATCCATTTTGGAACAATAATCAACTCAATTACCGTGTCCACCCATCTCTTAGCCCGAATAAATTTAGCTTTTGGAAAATCTAGAAGAAATGACAAATGGATCCAATATTAGCTTATTAAGGAGTTTAGACATAGGTAAAAATCCAAACTCATCAAATTAAAGCTAATTAAAGAGAGTACACCAAAAGCAGAGAAAATTAAATCACTGAGGTATGACATCTCTTGAAGAGGATGAATGACGTTTTCACAAGAGTAAAAGATCATTTAATAGAATAAAATATGACTCAAATATGGGCTTTATTGCTTGGTCACACTATAATAATATGTTCTTGTTCTTTAGCTGTATGGAGTGGATCAAGACCAAAGATCAAGCATATTCGTCGTCAGGAATTTCTCCTCCTTTTTCGTAATATCTAGTACTATGTGCTAACATGAAATCATTATTTGATATTCACTATTTTTTATACTTTTACTCATTTGAATTGATATTTAATGAGTTTTTTTATTTCGTAACATTTAGTACTATGTGGTGATGAATCTCATCAAGTTATCCATGTAGAGATATAAAAGCTCATTAAATATCGATTCAAAGGAGTAAAAGGTAAAAATATAAAAAATAGTAAATATCAAATCATGATTTCATGTTATCACATACTACTAGATGTTACGAAAATGGTGGAGAAATTCCTGGTGAATATGATTGATCTTTGGTCTTGATCCACTCCATACTGCCAAAGAACAAGAACCCATTATTATAGTGTGACCAAGCAATAAAGCCTCTATTTTAGTCATATTTTACTCTATTAAATGATTTTTTACTCTTGTGAAAATGTCATTCATCCTTTTCAAGAGATGTCATATTCTTCCTCGTGATTTAACTTTCTCTGCTTTTGGTGTACTCTCTTTAATTAGCTTTGATGAGTTTGGATTTTTACCTATGTCTAAACTCCTTAATAAGCTAATATTGGTTCCATGTGCCAGTTCTTCAAGATTTTCCAAAAGCTAAATTTATTCGGGCTAAGAGATGGGTAGCCACTGTAATTGGTGGTGGAAGATTCTAGGTGGCATGGTAGTCACAGAAGATGTCAGTTAGTGATGGATTTAACAACAATGACGGAAGGTTTTGAGCAAAGTAGTACTGAAATTTTGATTTTAAGGGTATTTTTGTGATACTTTTCCCCGAATAAGCTTGTCATTTCAGCGATTTATGTAGGTGTAATTTTTGAAGAATGTCAAAATGACCGGTTTATACAGTTGCAGAAGATATCAAATAATATAAAGATCAAATTTCCAATTTCCAATATACTCATAAAATAATTCCAACATATATACATGATAGTGTATTAGTATTTCTCAATTCTCAGTCTAAAAAATAGAGTAAGGTTGGGCGAGGCGGGTCCAAGACAAGGATTGAACATGTTCAGCTTCTGCATAAGAAAGCAAAGCTGAAAATGATTGGGAGTAACATGAATATGATTAGGAGTAAGAACAAAAATCAAGTCGGCTATCAATAGGCTGAAATACATGTGAAATGTTGCAAGTTCTGGTCACCAACCCCACTATCAATATCTTCTTTCTAATTGTCAATGATCTCACCTTACCTCACAGTCAGCCACCTACACCCAAATTCTATGAAAAAAATATTGTAAGGTGAACTCTACACTATAATCATGAAAAAAATCATGTTTTCTTTGCTCAGCTGAAAAAAGTGCTGACAATTATTTATACATATAGTGTTTCCACAATTAATTTTAAACTTATTGGTTCTAATCATATAGACTGGTTGCTCACTTCATCATTTAATCAAATATTCAATCCTTATTCATGAAAATATAATACATTTTATAGTCAATTATTTACCGCTTAGTGCAAGTATCATGAAGAGATTAGTCACTAATGTGGGTGGATACCCTAATCTTAATAAAAAAATCTACTAATTTTGAAGTTAAAATCAATTCTGGATAAAATCTTATGTGAGTAGCTTTTGTGTTAGAATTAATTATGGAGAGAAAGAAATCAGATCCAAACATGGCATTAAGGAATATTTAGTCTGTATGGAGTTGGTAAATAATTTTAAGTACCCCATTCGAAAAGAAAAAAAACAATTATTTTTGGTGAATTGTGAGTCAAATCACAAATGCTTTAGTTACTCTGTCATGTATAAAATAATTCTGTCATGTGTAAAATTTTACACTAAATCAAATTTCTAATGCATAAAGATGAGGATGTTTGTAAACTAGGAAAAGTTACCTTGAATTTTAAATACATAGATAATTAGTCTTTCATACATGCCCCCAAATCAAGAGAGTGTGCATGTTCTGGCATTGTATATATGCTCCATAATCACATAAAAAAGTTTTTATTTCATTTCATTTTTTATAGTACAAGTTATATCTTTTAACTAGGTCTATTTCTTAAACTTGATCTTGTGTTTCACTCTTAGAAACATGTTTATAATTTTGTGGTAGGTTTAGAGCTATCACAAGCTCATACTACAGAGGAGCCTTGGGGGCAATGCTAGTGTATGACATAACCAGGCGACCAACATTTATGAATGTGATAAAATGGTTACATGAGCTGAGAGAGTTCGGAAATGAGGACATGGTGGTTGTTCTGGTGGCGAACAAATCTGATTTGGTTCAATCAAGGGAAGTTGAGAAGGAAGAGGGAGAAGAGTTTGCAGAAATAGAAGGGTTGTGTTTTATGGAAACCTCTGCTTTGCAGAATTTGAATGTTGAGGAAGCATTCTTAGAAATGATCACTAAGATCCATGACATCATAAGCCAGAAAAGCTTGGAAACCAAAATGAATGGGCCAACAACATTAAGTGTTCCAATTGGAAAGGAGATTCAAGTAGCTGATGAAGTGACTGCTACTAAACAAGCTAATTGTTGTTCAAGATGAGAGTTTCCTTGATGAATTTTAGCTACTATCCAAGTGACTACGACTAATTCAACAATTGATTCTTCCTATTTTCCCACTTCGTATTATTTCCCCCCTTCCATTGGGCTTTTCTTTTTAATACATAATGCTCATGGCAATGTTTTATGGAAGCAGTGAATTGATGTTAAAATGTAAATTATGGTTTTCTCTTGTTAGTAGGTTCTTAGTTGTTACCAAACTTTTTGTCAAATAATTTCTTGATTGTAGGAACATTTTGTTGGATGATTTTGCTGGTGATTCTTTGTTTTGCAAGGGCCTTGCTAAATGATTCATGAAATTGTAACTTTCACTTGGAAAAACACTTAACAATTAGGAATTTTTTCTACATTAAAGAGACCGACCGATGATTCGTGATACTTGAAGAATGTTTAATGTCTTGAGGGCTTGTGTTCTCATCTTAATTGGTTGACCAAAGTTAAGTGAAGACCGACCGAGAATTATGAGATTGATTTGTAAATTGTCTTTTTGTTTATAATTTAGGAAGGCTAACCTTATTTACCAATTATGTCAACCCTAGTAAAACCCTCCAATCAAGTGATTACTAAAATGTTTGGGAATAACTGCTTAACAGTTAACACATGAGTTGAATTATGTGTTTCGCTTTAACACTCTATTCTCAACACTTACTCTTTAATTTATTGAAATTTATGTGAGGTTCATTAAAAATATTATCCACACTTCCAATTTAATAAAATCCATAACAATTTCAATTAATTAATGAGAGAATATTAGTATTTAAACAGGTTTTTTTTTAACTAGTATTTAAACATGGTTAGAATGAGTGTTGTCAGCAATCCTCAGCAATATAGATATTATGGAATGGTTCACTGATATATTATGACACTCGTATGAATAGAACATCAGTCCATATTTATAAAAACATAAAACATCAATTTAGTGGCAACACATATTAAAAAGTATTCTCAAATTTTTCCTACTCAGTATTATCCAAGTTTAATAAAAAAAATCTTCTACTAGGCGACACTAATTAAATGATTTGTCAGAAAATATTGAAAATACCATGGCTTAGTTGATAAAGACCGGTCATTTTCTCTCATAATTTTGTATGTTCGATTCTCGCTGCTGGCCTAAATAGGTGTTGGTAAATACTTTTGTAAATGATTTATGATCCCGAATGTATGTCCTGACTAGTAGTGGTGACCGGAGCCAAACACACCCAATCTTGCTTCTTTTACCAAAAATATAATATTGAAAATGCACAAATCACCTTCAAATAACTTGTCTGCAGCACGTGTTGCGACAAAAATATCATTGGCCTTGGCAGGTAGGTTGTTGAATGGTGGGGGAGTTTTGTGGCTTCTATTCTATACACTCCTCCACACACACTGCTCAATGGTTCATAATCCTCGTTACTTCTAATTCTCTTAACTCTCCTCTCCTTATCTTATGTGCAACAAATGCTGAGCCTTAAAAATCCTTAGAATTGTGGATGAATTGCATGCAATAAGAAATACACAGGTTGCTTTCTGTTGTGATTTTTGTTTTCCTTTTTTTTCAATAAAATACTTTTCTCTAAAGCCCAATGCCACATTTCTGGTGTGTGTTTCAGATAACTGCTGCTTCAGCTTGCCCCTTTTCTTTCACTTAACATGTCAAATTGCCTTTTATCTTCAGGCCCTTTCTGTATAGATGACAATGTGCTTGGATATTGGTTGGGAATATTGGTATACACCCCTTTATGACAACTTGATAACAACATGCTATGGAAATTGCACAATATATATGTAGAAAGGTTATTGACTGATTGTTTTTAATAGAAATCTTTTGTGTTGAAAATGTGTCTCATTATTTTATCTGTCTCACCGATAAAATTTTGACAAGTCAACTAAAAGTCATCATGTAAGTTTGTAACTTCTACGGCCCCATTAATGCCTTTTTTAATTGGCATGATAAGAT
The DNA here is from genome assembly GCF_012489685.1 of Lotus japonicus. Taxonomy (NCBI): domain Eukaryota; kingdom Viridiplantae; phylum Streptophyta; class Magnoliopsida; order Fabales; family Fabaceae; genus Lotus; species Lotus japonicus. The sequence goes on from NC_080042.1 coordinate 63,315,433, forward strand.
TTTATTGTTGAGACACTATCTAAGGACAGAGATTCAGTACTCATCTTAATGTTGTCCTCCGTTATCTACCAGCTGTTTAAATTTCTATATTAACTATTAATGATTTTTTCATTCTTCCACCAGGTTAAGGTGTTTAGAATTTCATGTGCTTTCAATGCTACAATTTATTTTTTTTTCTTTTTGGTTTTTTTTTCTTCTCCCAAGTTTATACCTTCAGTTTACCTTTTGTCTGTAAAGTCAATGTTCCTTTCTGGTTTAAATGACTGGCCATAGTAAAATGAATTGGGGACCTCATGCTTAATTTCATTTCACATTATAGCCAGTCACATTTGCTGCAGCATATATTGGCAAAACCTTTAAGGGACTTTCAGAGATTACACATGGATGGAATGAAGTTTCAACAGCTCAATGGGTATGTGTAACCTTAAGCCTGCATTTTCTTTTTTCTTTTTTCCCTATTTTTTCATAGCAGACTATATTGGAGAAAAATTCATATATGATAAAAATGATCAGCTCTACAATTCTCTGACTAAAATCTCAAAGGAAGAGAAACTTGTTTCTCAAGCTTAAAATTTTTATATGGCGTGCTAGTAACACATTCCTTGCAACACACTCCCTCTTAATAGTTGAAATTCATGTTTGTGACACTAAATCGAATTGGGAGTGTGAGTCGTATGATTTTGTTGATCCCATGAACTTCAATCCATAAGAGTGTTACTAGTAAGAATTTCTCTTACTTTTATACTTTTAAAGGAAAAGCCTTTCTTGATATTGGAATTCAGCACCAAATCAACTTGAAACTTATCCTTTTTGGCTTGTGTTTCAATTTCTTTTGGTCTTGACACTCTTTATGCTATTTTCTCAATCACAAGAGCATGTTGGTAGTTCCTATTCCATTGATTTTGAAAATGTATTTAACTTTGTAAGGGCCATGCAATCTCCTCCACCAATTGTTGGACATGTAGTTAAATCGTTTATACATGGCTTTAATTAGGGTCATTACCATGATGTTCTTGATTTTATATATGGATTTGATCACAACTCAATTCAATTTTCATTTCCCTTTCCCTTTCCACTTTTTCATGTCTGCTATGCTTCCTTAGATCATTAAAGGAAATTTTATACTTATGTTCTTTTAATTACCTGCCAAAGTTTTTAAGTGTATGTTTGGATTTCCAATGAACTTAACTTGTCAAAATCTTATATCCTCAATTCATGTTGAACTCAACATGGAAAATTGTAGAGTCTCCATTAAGACCTTGAAATCACCTTGCCAAAACAAACATAGACTAATTGGTGTGTAGGAAGCATATTTATTCATTTTTCAATGTTTAAAAATGATCTTATTGCAGTAAGACATTTGAACGATTTCAATTTTAATTTCCATTTGAATGTCGTTGTGTAGTTCACCACGTATTAATGTAACTTTTGCAATGCAGGTAATATTGTTCTTGGCATGTGGAATATCTGGTAATTTGCCTTAATGATGCAATGGTTAATCATATATAGTTGGTTGTTGTGTTCCCTAATTTTTACCACTGTTTTTATTTTTACCCTTCATGTCTTTGTGTAGTGATTCTTCTGGCTCTCGTCACCGAAATTGCCAAGGCCTCTCTCTGCGATGAACAAGCTAAAAGAAGCAGTTTAGCTCCTGAAATGTTAATGCTGCCTCTTATAGCAACTAGCAAAGAAATGGACCTCAAGTCTGTCATAATAAGAATAGATCCACTGAGAGAGGATCTTGAAAGAAAAACTATACTTGTTTGATTCATTCCAGCTAGACCTTGAGTGCAACTTGAATACCTGAAAATTATAGGTTATTATTGTTATATATGTTGTTTAAATTGATTGAGAAACTTTTGTTCCTCTTTTTCTTGAGGAAGAAGAGAAGTCCAATTTTTTAAAAGAACCATATATATATATATATATATATATATATATATATATATATATATATATTATCTCCTCTGTAAGTTTCATAATAATAGTTAAAGAGTTGATTCAAATTTTGTTATAGTTGAAAGTAGCAATAATTAGTTCTACTAAATATCTTTAACTTCCTATACCACATTTTAGACAAAGATTATTGTCAGCAACAGCAAGGGGAAAATAAGAAGGCAGCCTGTCATATACAATGCAGACATTTGAAAAGATGACAACAATGCTACCAAGTAGACAGTGAAAGGGATTAAGGGAATATGTGTGATAAAATGGAAACACATGTCGAAATAGATTCCATTGACTACATAAGAACAGGTACATTATATAATACCAGAATTTAATTAGTATAATTTCTTCTGTCAGGAAGGCATTAACTGACAAACATAATATGACAAATGTTTAGAAAGTTTAGATTGCTACATAGACTGCTACTTAGGCCAGGAAAAAATAGATTTGAAATGGAAAGGAAAAGAAAGGTCATTTCACCAAGTGGATGTGTTTTATGTTGAATTGGAAACCACTTATCTTTAAATGAATTATCAATGCTGGAGACAAAAACATTCATAATAATCTATTTAGTTTTTGTCTAGCCAGCTGTGGATATGGTGAAGGCCAGGGGATAACATCTCATCAATCATCTCATGTGACCCCAATCAATAACTTGAAATGGGGTAAATGAAGTGTAAGAGATAAAGCATTCCAAATAATCAAGTCAGTTTCAGGTTACTTGGTAGAAAGACTAATAAGAGAACCATTGACTGAAAATTCTGTCAACACTAACTGAAAAATCATTTAAAGTAGAAGAAGCAGAGGGACAGCACATTGGGCAGAAAAAGGATAGTGAATAGTCTATCTTCCTTTCTATACATAAAAATCAATTGGAAAAGAATGACTGAATGGTTTTCATTAAAATTCAAAATAATGTGTAACTAAAGAGCATCTTACCTAGTTTTACACTTTAAGTATAGCTCTGGCAATACTTTCACTAACCAGTCTTCATGTTCATTCTTAAGCTTTCCATAAGTAGGAGGGTGCCTGTATGCTTCAATAAGTTCTGGCTCGACAGGATCACTACCTTTGTCTCTAAATTCCTTGCATAATGCAAATGCGGCGTCAAGTTTATATGTTTTGCATAAATCATTGAATAAGGAATCATAAGTGATTCTGTTAGCTGGTTGAGTTTCATCGCTCATCTCTTCCAGACGCTCGAAAGCATATAAGAATAGCCCAAAATGGATAGATGCTTGAATAAGACAACTGTATGCGTGAATATCAGGATTCACTCCTCTTGTAACCAATTTTGACCATTGTTTTGATAAAAAGAAATGATGTATTGCAAATGAATATGTCAAAGGGGAAATATATCATCCCATATGACACCTAGCAGCAAACCAACTTTAGGAAAATGGAGTCAAATAAAAAGAGATGAAGTATTGCAAATGACTGTGTCAACTTCATGTTGATTTGTTGGCTGAAACAGTAACAATGAGCTAGAACTGAAAAGAGCTATTAAAGTAGATGAAGCACATCAACAGAACATTGGGGAGAAAAAGGATAGCTATGTCAAGACTTGAAAAATCAACCATTGGTATAGTTCCAATACAAAATGAACCTGCCAACAATTAATCAAAACTAAAGTGATAGTGAGTCCATTGCATTGGTTGTCCTCTTTTCTATGTATAACTATCAAGAGGAAAGAACATGGCTGAATGGCTGTCATTAAAATTCAAAATAACAATGTATACTTAGAATAGAAAGCATCATACCTAGCTTCACTCTTACAGTAATCCTCTGGCAGGCAATTCACCAACTATCAGATTACTCATGTGGGTGGCACAGTACTAGTTCTTGAAGATCTTGATGGAAATGCGTCGGCAAAATTATGGTTTCTGCTTAAAGCATCTACTAATGTATAGTAGGTGGTTATTTTAGTTTGGTGACCTGTTTCCCGCAGCTCTTCCAGAAGCTCAAAAGCATACAAGAATCACCCTAAATCGCACAATTCGGGAATAAGAGATCTGTAGGTTTCTGCATCCGGATCGATGTTTTTAGAATGCATTTATTTATAGAGATTCACAGCTTTATCCACCATTCTAAGCTCACATAGCCCATGAATCATGATATTATATGTGTGAACATCAGGAATCTCTTCTTGTAGCCATAGTGTTGAACAAATACTGGGCCTTGTTCATTCGATTAATTTGGCAGTAGGCAACTAATAAGGTTCCACACATGCTTTTATCATCACAGCTACCACAGTGTTAGCTTGTTTCACCTTTCCTTCCTTGCAAAGGCTATGAACCAATGTATCAAATGTATAAACATCTGGTATGATGTTTTCCATTTCAATTACATTGAAGAAACCATGTTCTGGATTCAGACTAACCGAGCGGATTCAAAAGGCTTGAAAGTCCGAACAAAAGCCTAAGTGATCCGCAGACAATCTAAAAGAGTGGTGAGAAATCACCTTGGCCAAATAAAAATATGACGAAATGTTAGAGGTGACAATGGCACTGCGTTGTGAGCATTGTGATCATGGTGTAAGTATCATTTCTCCTAGGGAGATTTTAATGTGTTAGTTTGGTTTCTCATTTGTATCTACTTAATTCCTGACAGGAAAACACAAATTTACATATATGTTTGTTTAAAGAAGTGACTTACCAAGGCACGAAATGAGACTGAAAATTTGTACAATAGTTTCGGAGTTCGCTTCCCCTAGATGATTGATCTAATATCATATATTGGCAGGCAGTGAGAAATAGTCATAAATAGTCTAAAGCATCGATACAACTAACAGGGACACTTAATAATTTTTATTCATCCCTTTCAAGTTTTCCTAAAAATTAATTGCAAATTGAGAATTATAGCATTCAATGGATCACACAAGGATGAATCAACATGGGTTAGAAAGATACATGCAGGATTAATGAATCAAATAGAAGAACATTGTTATCTTTTATATCAAAGATGCATGTTTCTAAAAAACGAAAAGGGTGTAAGATTCTAATCGCAGAAAACTATATGGTAACTTTTATTTACACTTATTCTATTTTAAGATCTTTTAATTTCATAACATTTTTAATATGAATATTATGAGAAGAAACCATTCTAATAAATCTAACAGCTTTTACAATTTTATAGCAGTCAGCAGCACATTTGTAAAACTAAAACCCCATTTACATTTCAATGTAGTTCCAATGCTGATTTCAAGTTCCTAAAACACTTAATAAATAAATTAAAACTAACTAATGCTGCTTGATTGTTCTTACAAAAGCAATAACAAAGAAGATAATGGTCATCAGAGAAAATGTTATTGACACCATGATGACAAGCCCCGCACCAGCAGTAGCAGAAGTGTGACAAGCAGGGTTCGTTTGAGCCAAACCTCCTCACCCCATGCCTTGGCTTTACATTGGAGATTTTAATGATATAATTTCCCCAGCTGGCAAGCTTGGTGGTGATATTCCCAATATGCGACATTTGCAGGTTGCTAATCAAACCTGTAATGAGTGTGATTTTCATGATGTTGGTTTCTCAGGTACAGGTTCACTTGGTCTAATATGCGAGAGGCACCTCACTCAATTGAGGAATATCACCACCAAGCTTGTCAGCTGGGGAAATTATATCATTAAAGTCTCCAATGCAAAGCCAAGGCATGGGGTGAGGAGGTTTGGCTCTTTGGATAAGCTCCCAAGTCCTAGTCTTATTACTCTAAAATGGGATAATCAGGTCTAATTAGGGTTTGCAATTTCATAACCGTTGGAGCCTTTTAGAGTCACGTGAGAAGCATGTGACCTGTCCAGTCATCAAGCTCTCTGAAGAAAGTCACGTGAGACACACGTGAGGGAGCCACATCAGCTTCTCACGTTAGTTTTCTCACGGAAGGAAAACGACAGACCAAAAGTGCAACGACATGTATAGTTGGAGGACGTTTTTTGCTAATTTTGAAGTTTGGGGACGATTTTCGTAGAAAGGCAATAGTTGGGGGACCAAAAGTGCAATTAAGCCAAAAAAAAATTACTTGGACCTTACATTAATGACAATACAAATTTATTAATATTAGAGGCTAATTAAATTACTGACTATATTAAATATTAATTGTGAATCTCTTTTTTTTTTTTGGATAAGGGCACAAGGGGTGCCACCCTTAGTACAACAAAAGTGAGAAACAAAAGGACAAAACATAAAATAGAATGAGATACTAAACAGATAGAAAACAACAGCGATGAGAAGCAGAAATAGATAATTAAATATTAAAATTAGCTAATGTTTTTTTTTTGAAATGTTCATGCAATATATTAAACTGAGGGCATAGAAGCTAAAATGTCTGCGGTTACAAAAGCGTCAACCTCTGAAGGAGCCTCCTCTATCCACACGCAACTGGTGTAAGAGGAAGCGTTCCTAGCCAAAAAGTCTGCGACAACATTGTCAGAACGGCGAACAAACTCAACATAAATAAAATCAAAAGAACGACTAGAATGAAAACAATCACCAAGAATAGTAGCTAAGTAATTCCTCCCATCCGGAGGCTTCTTCCACAGGTGGAAAAGTTTGAGACAATCTGTCTCAAAACACACCCGTATAAAACCAAGGTTTATAGACAAGCCAATAGACCACTGGAGAGCTAGAGCCTCCTCCTCCACCACCGTCGATGGACGCTCCACTACCTCAGCTGCTCCATCAAGAATCAAGCCTTCATGATTTTTGGCCACCATACCTAAGCTAGAAACCGTATCAGGCTTCCACGATCCATCAAAATTCACCTTGAAGATACCTTGTGGAAGTCTCCTCCAACAGCGTTCTGCACAGGAACTGAAGAACCGAGAGCCACCGTCGAGTCTCCCACATGCTCCAGCAACAAAGCCCGCTGAATAACAACATCACAACTAAAGGGCAGCTCCTGGAAGATGAGCTTGTTGCAGGCTTCCCACAAAGTGTACGAAGCTGTCTGCCACCACGCCACAACATCAATATCTGCATCCGCCAAAAACTGTACAAGGAATTCAGTAACAGTGGAAAATTTATCCAAACGTAATGCTAATGAATGAGCAAACCAAAAACACTTTGAAACCGGACACTGTAACCAAAGATGGTTTACAGTCTCATACTCATTACAATCTCATACACTATAACACCCACTTTGTACTCCATATGCTAGACCAAGCATAGCTTGGACGCCAACCTTTCTTCGCTTTGATAAGAGACCCATTCGGGAAGTACACACCTTTAAAAATCTGTGCCAAGAGGGACTCTGGGTGGGAATAAATCTGTCACCAGTTTTTGGCTACTAGAGCTGTATTAAAAGAACGGAAGTCCCTAAATTCAAGCCCGCCATCACATTTGGAACGACGAAGATTGTTCCAATTGGTCCAATGAAGGCCTCGTTTGGAAACATCTCCACCCCAATAGAACCTGGAAATCATACTCTCAATTTCTGCACAAAGACCATTAGGAAGCATAAAGCAAGACATAACATAAGAAGGGATAGCCTGAGCTACAGATTTAATTAAAACTTCCCTCACTGACCTTGAAAGATACCCCTTTTGCCACCCCTTAAGCTTTTTCCAAACCCGGTCCTTAACAAATTGAAAAACCTGAGATTTTGACTTACCAATAATAGTTGGTAATTCCAAATATCTGTCAAAGCTTTCAACGATCTTAACTCCTAACAACTGCTTAAGCTCATAAAGACGGTTCTAAGGCACATTGCAGCTAACTGAAAGCATTGACTTGTACAGATTTATCATTTGTCCGGAAGCCCGCTCATAGGTGGCTAGAATGGTTTTCACCGTCTCTGCCTCCTGATCAGTGGCTCTAGCAAAAAGAATGTTATCATCTGCAAACAAAAGGTGATGGATAAGGCATGATAAGAGTTTGATGTATAAGCTACATGAAAATATTTAATCCACCACCACCCTCAATCGCCGCCACCACCCTCCACCTTCGCCGCCACAACCCTCCACCTCCGCCCTCATCGCCATCACTAACGCCATCTCCACCACCACCATCACCACCCTCCACCACTGCCACCACCATAGTTGCTGCCATCACTATCGGAACTGCCACTGCCTCCACCGACTCATTCACTACTAACCATACAAGGTTGCCCAGGGCGGCTAAGATCTCAAAAGACCTTCCATATGGCTTCCTAAAGACTTTGAGAGACCATTATGATAGATACCAAGTCTATAAGTATAGGTGTAGTCGTTGATTTACGCATGCATTATTCATTGGGAAAACTTAGAGTTCTTCTTAGGTTTTGAGATTCTCTCTTTGGTCTCTGTATACAACCGTCGGAGAATAAAGAGATTTAGACAGGGGCGTATCTAGGATTTTCTTATTGTAGGGGCCGAAATAAAATAACAAATTTTGGCAATGAATCTTATATAAACTTTAATGATTATAAAATATTTAAATAAAACTTTTCATTCTTCCATAATACTAAATTTATCTATTGTTGTATAACAGGGATCTTTTTAGCGATTTGTCTCAATATATACAACTAATAAACTTGTGAGAATATCATCTTTGATCTTGTTGCGAAGTCTAGTCTTAACAACTATCTTTGTAGAAAAAGTTCACTCTGTAGATGTTGTTGAAATAGGACGTGTTAAAACAAGACGTATTAATCTATCAATAAGTCGAATAATTGTTGTTTCAACTAACCCCTGATAAAAATCAAATAAACTTGACATTTGTCGTAAATTAAGATCTCACGAAATATCTAATGACAATGTCTTAGTTACAACGGTAAATTCATTTTTCCAGCTTGGAAAAATCTTCTTCATAAAGTTTCTCAACATGCTTATATGTTTTCTTAGTATCGAATGATTTAAAATTTACCTTAGGAGGCGTTTGGTAGAAGGTTGAGAAATATATTTCCGGGAATAATATTCCTGGGAGTCTGATTGTTGGGAATATCATTCCTTGGTAAGACTTAATGTGTGTTTGGTTAGGATTTAAGATTCCTGGGAATATTTTTAAATTTAATTTAATTTAAAAAATTTAAAATGATAAAAAAAAATGATGAAATTTGTGAGTAGTAGAGGTTACATTCACTTTCCCATGGGAATGCAAGATTCTCAACTAATTAATGAGAATCAAATGACGGAAGTTATGGAAGTTATGTCATTCCCGGGAATGTTTTATGCCGGACATCCAATTTCTAACCTTGTACTCCCTCCGTTCCTTATTATAAGTCACATTTTTTGAAAAAAATTTGTTCATAAATATAAGTCAATTTCTAATATCTAGGAAGCATTAAATAATTTTTTCCAAATTCACCCTCATATTTAATATGAAAGAGATGATAAACTTTTGGAATATTAACTTGGAGAGAGAAAATCATAGGAAAGTAAATAAGGGTAGTCTAGGAAAGCTAATCATTTCATTTACAAATTTATTATTACTAACTACTTTTCTTAATCTAAAAGAATTAGTTTTTTGTGACTTATAAATAGGAACAGAGGGAGTAACAAACATGGGAATATGATTCCCTACCTCCACATTCCCGGGAATGTATTTCCCAACCTTCTACCAAACACCCCCTTAGGATATAAAATTGAATAAAGTATAAGAAGTTACGCCGCCTCGACATTAAATTCTCTATGTGAAGAATATTATATTGGATTAGAAAGATGAAAATATACCAAATGTTAGAGGTGACAATGGCAGTGCGTTGTGAGCAGTGATCATGGTGTAAGTATCATTTCTCCTATGGAGATTTTAATGCGTTAGTTGGGTTTCTCATTTGTGTCTACTTCCTGACAGGAAAACACAAATTTACATGTTTGTTTAAAGAAGGCAAGAAATGAGTGAAAAATTGTACAATAGTCTTGGAGTTCGCTTATATATATATATATATATATATATATATATATATATATATATATGTTGGACTTGGACCTTAAAACTGTGAAATAACAACTTGATCTTGTTAGGTGCATTGGAATATTAGAACTAACAGGGAAACACATTATATATAGCATATATGCATCTCTAATGAGTTTCAATTGCAGGGAGGATGCTCCAGCTGATTGAGGAGAAATCAAGTTCCTAAAATACTTAATAAATAAATTAAAACTAACTAATCCTGTTTGATCATGCCTTTAAAAGCATTAACATAGAAGGAAATGGAATACAAAGAAAACCCTGATGAAAGCGCGTTGCTAACCCACACAATAAAACTAGCAAAACCGTGACAAGCAGGGTGCATTAGAAAGAACTTGTAAAGGGCTACCGTGAGAAAAACATGAGCTATTGTGTGAAAGGTGAAGGCGGCAACCAAGCCGATGAGAAGTAAGAGGCGGCGGTGTGTAAGGTATTTTTGGGTTGCCCTGAGCATGCATCTGGTGAGCAGGCAGAACAAAAGCGCAAAGAAGTTGAATGCGGCCACGTTTGGTATGGCAAGGGGGCCGAGTGGAATGCTAGACGCGGCACACGCAGCTGGATCATTACCATCGTGAACAATACCCCAAATAAGACTTACAATGGCCATTATTGCCTCGAACTTTTCATACTTCAACATGTCTTCCAAAATCTCCATTTTGATATTCCAAAGTCGAACAAGAACTACTATACTGAAATGGCTAGCTAGGTTAAGTAAGATCTAATCGATGGTCATCTCATATATATTAGGAATTTGTTATTTAATTAAACTAATTAATTGGCTTGTTTTTAGGGAGATAGTTATGCAGTTAGATCAATCAGAGACTTTGTAAGTTTCAAAAAAAAATAAAAATCAGATAGAGACTTTGTAGTTTGCATCCATAACTACTGAGACGCATTTTGGCCACTATTCATCCATGGTTTTTATCCCATGTTATGATGGTATATTTTAAGCTAAATATGTGCTTATCTTGTGTTACTTTACATCTCATTTCCATTATTTTAAGATCCAGATTATTCAACTTATTTTGTGTGTAATAACATTTCTAAAAATTATTTGTCTAATATTTCAATCTACATAACTATATATCATATTAAACTTTGAGTCAATTAGGTAGCATCTAGGGTGAATTTGTTATGATTTAGTAGAATATGGGTTTTTTTATGCTGGCGAACCATAAGGTACAACAGTCACGGATCCAGAAATTTCATGTTGTGAGGGCAATATATTTGTAAAAACATTTAATAAATACTATTAGAAGTGAAGACATTTTTTACCCAATGGAACACAAGTGATACATTTTTGTACCAAATGAGTCATAAAAACCACATACTTTTACACTCAAGTGAGGGCATTTAACAATGTGGCAAATAAGTGATGACAATTTTTACCAAAATGACCATTAAAAATCACATACTTTTACTACTTAAATTTTTTTTTTAATGATTTTTTTCCAAAATCAAGTGAGGGCACATGCCCTCACATCCTTCAACCTGCATCCATCTCTGGGGTACAATATGGGTTTTCTTTGGCGGAATCACTATCGATGATGGTGGAGAATCTTGGGTCGAATCTGGTGGATCAAAGGTTTTTCATGTGTTCATCTCTTTCCATTTGCTATTAAGCCTTAATCCTCACAAAGAGGTTGCAGCCTTGGATTTGGGAATTTTAGGGTTTTTTTAGGTGAGAGGGAGGGAGAAGATGAAGAAGAAAGGTGGCGGGGTTGATTTGGATTTTTTTAGTTAGTGTTAAGTTTTTAATTAAGTTTTAATCTCCTTTTAATGTATTACTTACATGGCATTCAAGTGGAGCATGATGTTCTCATCCACATCATTTAATGAGTGACACACATGCAATTTTCATAAATTAAAAATGTCAAGTTCCAAATTGCTTGTTTTGAAGATTAGGAAGTTAAATCGCACAAGCCTGATCTTCAAGGACGAAAATTGCAATTAAGCCTTGAATTTAAAATATTCCCTCTGTTTCAAAACTATTGTAGTTTTAACTTTTTTTCTTTGTTCCAAAAATATTATTGTTTTGCATATCCAAAGCACTTTATAATGCTTTCTTCCTTTTATACCCTTTATTAAATAAATACTCCACAATAATATCCCATGATAATTACCACCTACTTTATTGAACCAATTTCTTAGTGTTCCACCGTCTAATTAATTGAGCCATCACTTCTTATGTTTTCAAGTACCAGACGTAAATAGACATAAAGATGGCTCTAAAGATGGCTTGTAGATTATTATTTTCAAGCTGCTGCAGATCATGATTTCTTGTAGATTATTGTTTTCAAGCTGCTGCATATCATTCTTTAAAGATGGCTCATCCACATGTATATCACCTTCAAGAAGTGGCTCATTATTTAGATCAAACAGAAGATGCTTGGAAGATGAAACACCGGCACTTGATGAAGCTTGACTATGATTGAAGGTAAAAAACTTTGAAGCATCAACATTTAGATCCGGCAATATTGAAGAATTTTCTTCATTGGATGTGTTAGAATCCCTTAAATCAACATTCAAGTCTATTTCAACAATAGGCATATGGTGAACTTTTTTTGATGCCATATTTCATATGATGAATTTTTAGCATGAAGCTGATTAACATTTATAAGTAAATTTAAGAGGGAATCTAAAAATATTGAAACTTCAAGTGGGAAAATTTGAAATATTGTGAAAACTGAATTTTTAGTTAAGTTTTGGAAAAATTTAAGAGGGAAACACCATATACAGGAAAACCAAGAGTTAACTCTAGCAATTTAGCGGGAAAAACAAAAGCTGGAGTATTGTCAAATGAGTATTGGAAAAACAATATGGTTTTTACGTTGAACCATTTAATGGAAAAACAAAAGCTGGAGTATGAAGAGTCACTTTTGTTTGTGAGGGTGTATGGAACAAATGAATACGTTAAATGCTTTTGTTAAATGTGTTGAGTAATTAGAGGATGTTCTTTGTGGAAAATTATGCAAGTATAAATGATGTACACAAAGATAAATAAGGGCATTTGAGTCAAAATATTTACCTAATGATGAGTTTTTAAACTGTGTGAAAAAAACCAAAACTGCAATAGTTTTGGAACGGAGGGAGTATGTTGTAAACAAAATTTCTGCAAAATCATGAGTTTGATAATGATCCTACAGTTCCAATGCTGGTTACAAATGTTGGACCTTAAAACTATGAAATAGTAACTTTATCTTTTTTGGTGCATTGGAATATCAAAATCAAGTTCCTAAAACACTGAATAAGTAAATTAAAACTAACTAATGCTGCTCATCATGTTTACTAAAGCAGAAACTTCATTCCTCTTGTAACCAAAAAAAAAACTAAAGCAGAAACAAAGATCAAAATGGTAAACACAGCAAGAAAAGATGAGCTATTACGTGAAAGGTGAAGGTAGAAGCCAAGCCGATGAGAAGTAAGAGGCAGCGGCGTGTAAGGTTTTTGTGGTTTTAGTCCTTACCATTAAGTTTTGCATATGTAGCTTACAGAATGATGACCAACACTTCCCACTTAGACTTTTTCAATCTAATTTAGCACTGCAGGACCATCCATATAAATTGTTTAAAGTGTGACTTACCAAGCCAAGATATGACTGAATAATTGTACAATTTTTTTGGAGTTGGCTTCCCCTAAATGATTGATCTAATGTCAATATATTGAGCAAGCAGTGACAAATAAATAGTTGCAACTGTTCTAGTTGCAAAATTTCATAACTATTTATGGACATCAAAACTTAGAATTGATTACAACAATTACCAAAGAATTGTGTACAAACAAATAGGGCAACCTGGCAATGACTGCACTGCCAATTGCAGAAGGAAAAACCAACAAAAAGAAGTAGAAAACAAAGAAAGAAAAAAAGGAAAGGAACAAGTGTGGAAAGATTCACAACCTTTGACAATAATGAAAAGAACCACAACATTAAGTGATGACTTCACTCACTTTTTTTCACCCCAAAAATACTGTACAGCTTGTAGTTGCACTCCACTTTATAGAAGAAAATGAACAAAGATTTGGTTAGTTGTATGTCTGTTTTGTTTTCCTAATTTTCTGGATCTTCTGCAACTGATGGCTGGGCCTTTTCTTGCCTAGCTGATGCAACTGGTCGAGGCACTTGAGAACCAACAATTTGCTTCTGTAATGGCTTCAGAGTCGCCAATATTTCAGCAAAAGTAGGTCTCAACTTTGAATCTCTATAATGCAGCAGAGTAACATCCAGTCAAGGAGAAAAGAAAATATAACAAGGCAATATATCTAATTAATCCATAACATGCAATAATGAAAATGCAATATTGCAAAGGATTTAATTCATACGCACTGACGGTGTAAATAATTTTACACACACATCCGACCATATCTTGCCATGTTTCTATTTTGGTATATTCTTATTTTAATTTATTTATGATGTGGCAAAAAAATGAATTCTGATTGGATGTTTGTGTAGAACTTTCTTACACTGTCAGAGCATATTATTAAACTCTGATTCCTATATACACAGCAACAAAAGCAAGTTTATTTGATCAGGGAAAAATAATATAAAATTACTAATGTACGCCCAATAGGTAACGCTTTTGGAATAATTGGTTTACGACATGGTATCAGAGTTTCTATGACTAAGTGGTCATGAGTTCTGAGTTCAGTCACTAAATCTATTTACAATATGATCCAAAGATGATAGTCCTCAGTCACTAACTATCTCTTTATAATACTCCCTTTCACAACTAACTGAACTCCCTCTAACTAACCAACTAACTACAACACACCTTAACTAACTAGCTACTAACTCTGAGTACCTATCAGAATGATTGCAATGCACTATACATTTATGTGACTGACGTGAATTCCTTGTCCAATCTTGGTAGATCCTTTTTTTTTTCTCAGAGACTGATGTATAAGTCTAACTAGCAAATGTTTATCGCCGGTAAACCAAGATTAGTAACTTATGCTCCTACAGCCATTCCAAAAATTGACTTAGTTCTTGTGTCACCCTAGATATATTACATTAGTCTGAGTGTAGGTCTTCAGAAATTTGAGAATATGAAACATGAAAATTAAAAAAAAATGGTTAAACCAGCCTCTTAATTCAATGGCATACTACTGCAAACAAGTTTTTCTATGAAGAGAACTAGACTAGTTCAGTTCAGACAGACCTACAGGCAAATCCAAAATACGTTGAAAATGATGTCATGAAGAAAATGCATCAGAAACAATTCTACACCTATTTTAGCATGAAGGATAAAATGATTAAAGAAGTAAACTCACGTCTGCCAGCATTTCCTGACAATCTCTGCAATGGCAGGGTCCATATTATCCGGAATGTCAAGACGGCGATGTTGGAATCCCACAGCACCAACAACTTGCATTGGATTCAATCCTCCCCAGGGTTGCTGCAAAGTAGAAAGCTCCCATAACACGACCCCAAAGCTATAAACGTCACACCTAGATATTGGATTTGGATCACAATTTATTAGCATCATAAGACCATTAATTGGCATGAGACAATAGATAGAGCCAATGAACAATATTTCACATGGAAAAAAAAAAATCAATACAGCCCCCCCCCCCCCCCCCCCCTAAAAACTCCAGATAATTCAGTAAGCAAACAGGCTGCTTCAAACTTTATCAGTTAATAATAGAAGACTTCATCAATGAGAAAAGAAAGAAACTACAAGAATCATCTTCTGTTCTAAGGAAAAAAAAAAAAGAGGCCTATAATGCCAAACTTCATAACATATCAAAGGAAAAAAAACACCCTTTAAAACGCAGGCATTCTGCTTCAACCGAAGAGAGCACATAAAGCAGAAAATGCACAATATCATGTAAACTAAGCTTCATTTTTCAGGAAACCATAAGTTTAGCATCAGAGTGGATGGGCACACGTCATACACCCATAACCATCCAACAATGCAAAATACAATAGTTACTTGTACCACAACTAGCCCAACACACCACATATCAGGACAAATATCCAAGTGAGGTTCTTAAGGGAAAGTAAAAGAGGAATTAAAAGAAGAGGGGAAAGGTTACAATTGCACCTCCTCCCCTTAAGAGAAATAACAACAACAAGACCAAGCATAAAAAGATTACTTTTCATTTGACGGTTCATTTCTCAACACCTCGGGAGCCATCCACTCAGCCTGAAACAAAAGATACAAAATGAAGAAACTAATATATCCAGTTGCAGTGTTTGAAGCGTTTACTTATGAATTCAAACACAAATAGAACGATAAGTGAGTATTCAATACGCAATGCCCAAATTAAGAGCAAAACCAGTGCTGAGCATAACCTGATGAAACATAAACCTAGGGCTGAGCTACTCAAATACAATACTAAGCAGCATATAATATCACTTCATTAAGGGTATCACTTGCCTAATACCGTAAATACAACTAAAAATATCAACAAGAAAAAATTTCAAAGAGTATTTATGGGACACTTTTCACCAAGGATTGTCCATCCACACTTCCTTGGACCGCAACATTTGAAATTGGCATGCATAATTAAATAATCATTGTCCTGAAGATAGGAAATTGTCAGCCCCTAATGGCTCAACATTTTATTTTTTTTGATAGGCAAATGTTAGTTGTTAGAAATGTTAGTAAATTAATCCCTCATCCGGGTTCGAACCCGGGACCCTTAACCCCACCCAACCCTTATGTCCCTAGCTCTTACCACTTGAGCTATCCTTCGAGGACCCTAAAGGCTCAACGTACTATGGCAAGCATTTACTAAATTTATAAGGTAGAAAATTTCCACTCAACCAAAACAGTTATTAATGAAATAGCAGTTGTCTGCATTTGTGTGCACAACTATGTGCCTCCGTAGCATGATTTCAATTATATATGGAACTGCATGAACAACCAAGAAAACAATCAAGAGAATGAGAGAATGAAAAGGCAAAAGATGGATAAAGTTTACGATATCTTACTGTTCCTGCAGTTGATCTGGAAGAGAGGAACGTGCTAAGCTTCATACGTGATAAGCCAAAATCACACACCTATTCAACAGACAAAAAAAAGTCATCATGTTAATACGTAGCATTTCCCGTGCTGCTAATAATGAAATTTAATCAAGAGATTTGATTAGCACCTTTACGACCCAATTTTTGTCAACAAGAAGGTTCGGGGACTTCAAATCACGATGCACTATCATTGGACTGCAGCTGTGTAAATAGTTCATTCCTCGAGCCTGAATATTCAAAAGTAACATGTTATATTATCAACTGAGCGTCCCTTGTTATAGCAATAATTTCATGGCAAAGCACTTAAAGGAAGTAGAATCTTACAGTATCCAGGGCCATTCTCAAACGCCTTCGCTCATCTAATTGACTGTTTGATCGGTGAATTAATCTATACAAACTTCCTCTGTATAAGATGATCAAACATCTCAGCATTGAAATAGTCAAAATGAGGGGAAGAAAGCACTCCAAAAGACATTAATTAATAAATTAAACACATTGGGAAAGTTGATGGGGAGTGAGGGGTTTCAAATCAATGAAGTATGTAGGCAAAATATAGTAAAATCCATTGTGTTGGATAATTAGCACATGTATGGTTTTTGTTATTTGCTTCTTTAAACTGAACAAATTTATTTGCTCAATTTTTTTATTAGAACAGGTCTGTTCCCTCCTAGCATTTATTAAAGTTAGTCTATATATTGTACATTATTATACTTGCACCATTGGTCATGAGAACCATATTCAGTAAAACTCTTTTTAAGTAAATCTTCAAAAAAAAATTCTTCAAAATGCAAGCGTACATACAGATATCATTTATCAACAACTGTGTACTCATCGCTAGAACCTTCATATATCAGAACATGTAATTGGACATTATCAAACTATAAAATATATATAAGTCACAAAATTTATATACATAATGAAGAATCTTAGTGATTTCGGCTTAGTTCCCAATTAGCATTTGGCTGTATAAAATGCCCACATCATTCAGTAAACCAATTTGGAAAGAGTTTCTGATAGATGCAGCATTATTTATTTTGTCTTTTGAAGAAAGAACATTTTCATAAACTACACTGTCAGTGATAGGAAATATTAACTTCAGAAAAAATTGGCAATTCACAATTTACAATAGTTTTATCACTCATATGAAGCTCTTAGAAATGAAGAATTTCAAGTTACCTGGGAAGAAACTCAGTAACAATTGAAAGATTTGGAGGTCGAGTTACAGCTCCCATGAAGAGAACGACGTTTGGATGCCTCAATCTTTTCATTATTTTGACCTATTTGGAATCAATATCATAAGTTTTCTGGTAACTAATTAACATTGTAGGTTAAATATGCTTTTCCATCATCTAAATTTGTTAGTATCCACAAGTAGAATTGGTATTCGTAGCAAGTGTTACTACTTAATTTCAACAAAAGGAACCATATAAAATGAAAAATTGATGTGGGCCAACAAAACTGAAACTAGAAAACCTTGCAGAAATAAAACCAGAATAACATCCAATACTATTTTGAAGTGTTCAATGTTGGATATAAAATTGTTCATGGGTTTACACCTAGCAACATATACTATTGATCAAGATGTTGATTTATGAGATAATGTCAGAGCCTCTATAACTAGTCAAGATTTCGACCCTTGTTTTGTTGCCCACATTCTTCTAATAGAGAAAACACAATGATAAGTAAGACAAAAAAATAAAAAATAAATAAGAAAATAAAAAAACAGAAGTGATCTTAGAACTCACAGTAAAGATGTATATTAACTAACTGAAAGCCACGAATGATTGCTCTAATCTAATGCGCTGTGAAGTATCTTAACATACATAAATATTGATAGCCATGTATAAGATAGAAGTAATGGGAACAGACAGATACTCATCTACAATAATTCACCTAAAAAATACGATGTTATAAAGATAGACCATGTCATATAAAGTCTTTTTTTCCAGATTAAAGAAGTGATTTCATTAGAGAAAATAGATAAATTATAACAGAGTAAAGCGATAAGATATTCGCCAAAAAAGAGAAACTAAAAAGAATATGCAGAGCCTAATATGCTAAAAAACGAAATAAACTCTTCAATTCATAGGAACAGGCCTTAAATAACAATGCATAAAATGCTATAACATATTTAAAGACAAAGAAACCTGGTGGGACTAATTTCATTCTCTCAAAACCATATATGCCAAAGAATAGCATAAAGGAAAAAACAAGAAAAAAATAAAGTGAAGTTGCTGCCGGAAATAACCCATATATAGCAGAATGAAGAATGGTCTAAACAAGATAGATAAATATGTATATAACTGCCTCCAACTTCTTTCACAAGTAAAAGCAAAACTCCATCTTAATACAAGGGCACTGAAGGGTAGGGTACCAGAAATTTCAAATTAGACTAGAATGAACAGCATAATAATCTAAATAAAAGGTTGCAGCCATATGATAGGTGATTGCGGAGCACACAAGGCAACTGACAAGATAAACCATGAAATATATATCTTAAATCCTAGTTGTATTGTAATATTTGTAGTTAATGAGATCATCAGTCACTTGAGTGAAAATGAGTAGAAATTGAAAAAGAAATACAGTGAGGAAGTAGAAGTGACTTGTACCTCACTTATGAATTCTTCAAGTGATTCACCGGATATATCCTGATCAAGAAACCTCTTCACAGCAACTTCCTACAAATCAACAATTGGAGATGTGCTGTGAATAATCTACAACATAGCAGAAAATTACCCACATAACAATATTGACAAGAATAATTGGAAGGTAATCAAGTAATATAGTAGTAAATATAGCAATAACATCATATTATTTGGTACAGATTAAAATGAAAGTAAAGCTCAAGAATTCTTGGCACACATTCAATCAGAGAAAAGAACTACATTTTAATATTATTGCATATCTGCAGGTGTGTTGCAGTGAAGTGTTATCACTTTATATTTCACTTCAAACAAAAAATGACAACAAAACATAAATGTATGACATAAGTCTCAATGAGAATAATATAATCTTTTATATTCAAGAATATAAGAAACTCACAGTTCCACGCCATTCACCACGGTACACCTCCCCATATGATCCTGCATAACAAATGTTTGCCACCCAAATGCAATCAAGAATTCATGTAAAAAGCCAGATAAAAGGAACCATCTAAAAATAATGTAACAAAATATTATAGAACAAAGTACAGTCATTACCAAGTCCAATACGCTCACCCAGAGTGATTTCCTCCCATGGAATATCATACTCAGCAACTTCATCTAAAGCAGAATCAGATTTTGTGCTATCATTACTAACTACTGAGCGATCAGATCTTCTCTCACCCTCTAAATTTGCTCCTAAAGCACTATATACTCCATCACCACTACCCTTCAGCTCATAACCATCACTGTCCTTATCTCCATCACTTTGACTGCTCTGCTCATAGTGCTTACTCACAGCAGCAGTGGTTGCTACTACAGCTGCAGCAGTAGCAGCTGCCGTTACTGGAAGCTCAATGTTTGAGTCAGTGCTTGACTTTGCCACAGCAACTACCATAGAGGATGCAACAACGGCAGCGGCGGCTGCTGCAGCAGCAGCAACCGGGACATTTTTTCCATATTTTACCTGAGTTGGTATATGTTGTCCGGCTGCTTCCCTTGTAAGGAGTGGAAGGTCGAATCCTAAACCTTCTACAGGCTTTGAATTCTCCAGCTGATTGACAGAACTTTCTTTGGGATGAAATCTGCCGTGAGGCAAAGGAGAAAAAATTTGAGGAGGACCAATATTATTGCCAACCTCAGTTTCCTGCTGTCCACTTCCCCGTTTATGTTCATATTTCTCTTCAGTTGGGAAGTTGGTGTCGGTTAGGGAGCTTAATTCCTCATGATAAACGTCAGAAAATAAATTTGGAGGAGCAACAACACCACTTTCAAGTAAAACATCATGAAGTTTCTGAGCTAATTGAGGGTTTTCCTTGGCAGTATCAATCATATATTGGGAAAAATCTTTGACTTTCATTCTACGTACTGCAGGGGAACTGGTCCCTTCACTCCAAGAAGAAGATCTTGCAAGCACATATGGATTATTCGGTCTGCCAGAAACTTCTTGCACCGTGATCTTCTCAACTTTGTGGGAACTTGTGAATTCATCCAACGGTCTCATTGATTCCTCCTTTGCTGTGGCTCGCCTGCTTACATCAGATTCTTTCTCTGCATAGGAAGAATGTTTTGATCTGCTTTCTCTGTCCAGCATCCCAAAAAATGAAGTTTCTCCAGAAGAACTTCCAACCCCACTGCTAGATGATGCTAGGTGAGAGGAATCAGGGTCTCTTGATAAAGGACTGGCAACAAAAAAGGACTCATCAAACTCAATATGTGATCCAGTTGCATCAGATGGAATAAGAGTTCCAGGATCTGCCATCAGGTCAACAATGTACTCCCTGAAATTTATATGAAGCACATCTTATTGATACTGAACAAGGCTTTGCAACTCCTAATTTAAGTAAGACACAAAAAGAATATATTCAACTACTATCAAATTTAAAAATATCATTTGAAAAATTAAAAAAAGCTACAACAGAAAAGGTAAACTAATTACAGAGACACTGGTAGCCTAAATCATTTCACATGTATTCTACTCAACAGAGCATTGATGACAGAAATTAATATCACAATGACAATGCTCAGAGAAGTATATGATAAACAAATAAATTCTGCCTACTTGCTCAGACCATGTAAAATATAACTTTGATATCATTTACCTCCCATCATCAATCTTGACAAAGTTTATTGCCACATCATCAGAGCCTGTATATTGCAGTCCTTTCACCAACCGAGATGGGATGCCCAAACTATCGGCTAGAACCTACATTTGTCATAAAGCAAAAAAACAATTATTGCATACACCAGGACTTATGAAACATTAAGCTGAGTGTAGAAAAAGCTGATAAATATAAAAACTCAAGATTATCTTGAATAAAATAGCTTGTTCGGTCCATATAGATGACACAGCCTAAAGGGAAAAAAACTTTTGTTGTTGTAATATCTTAAATGCATGGTGAAGTTTTGAAATTTTAAGAGAATGTAGCAAAAATATCACAGGTTGTATTGGTCACAATCTTTCTCTTGATATAATCTAACAATTTTTTGGTTTGAATCTGACGATAATTTAAAAATGTTATTAGAGGCTTCCAACAACTAATGCATGGGATCATTTTTAATTGAAATTTAAATCACAAAAGAAAATGGTGGGATAAGCACCTTAAATAACAAGGCCCGATGCCGAGCCAATCCAATAGTTAGGGAACCAAGTGGCAAAACCATGCTACCAAGGGTTGCTTTCAGACTGTAACTAAGACTCCCCCACGCTTTTGTCATGCTTTCAGGATCTCCAACTGGTCCACCCATATAGTCAGCCACAAATATTGCAAGCTTGCACACCAAATTGTTATCTACAATTACTTCAGAACCAGGTCTTGAATTGACAGTCAGCTCCAAGGCTTTTTGCTCAAGTTTCAACAAATTAAAATCAGCCGCCCTATTCACCAAGACAGCTTCCCATGCAACGTTACTAGAGATTGATCTTCCTTGCAGATCCACAAGGGAAGGCATTCTTGCAGAGGTTGACTCAGTTAAGATCCCATATAGATCATAGAAGCCATCCAAGATTTGGTCATCATAACCAAGAGCATTGTAATTCTGTGAAGAATGGATAAATCTACGATATGAGATGGGTTAGAAAGGTTTATATGTAGGACAAATTAGAGTCAAGTAACCAAGTGACGTCTAGGAATAGGTACATTTTATTTCAAACCCATTTGATATATGGATCATCTGGAAAAAAAAACCAAACCAGACATAGCAATCTAATTGAATCCTAAATCCTAACCCCTTTGATGTGTAGAACCAAAAGCTTTATTCAAAGATAAACATAGAAAAGCACCAAAGATCACATAACATGGTTAACATGAACCAACTATTCCAAAAGTTTAAGCTGTTGGTGCACATGAATGGTTTTATATTATACCTCTACCACGCCCTCTCACGCAAGAGCCCATTTGGCTTGACGCCAGGACAATGCACAGGTCCACTTACCATGTGCTGAAATTTAACATTTTTTTTTGGTAAAATAATGGGGCAACAGGGATCGGGCATCAGACGATGGGTCATAGAGACTCTGATACTACTATAACATAAACCAACAATGTCAAAAGCTTAAGCTATTGGGTGAAGACAAATAAATGGTTTTATATTATACTTCTAACAAACACCATTTCAAATAGGCTTTTAGGGTTAGAGGCCATATCATATACTAACATGTTCTATGAGCTAATGATTGAAAATTAGACATGAAACAAGGGAAATTTAGGAGGCTTTTAGAACAAACAAAAATTAGATATAAGTTTATATTAAGGGGGGAGAGAGTTACAAAATCCAGCAAATCCCCAACAGCAGACAAATCTTTTTAGCCAATATAGAAAGTCTGTCTCTTGCCTATTTCATATCAAAGCATTCAAAAAAAAAATATGACACACACATACCCGTCATCTTATCAAAGAGATCTTGAAATATCAAAACAAGGAAGTCTATCCTTAATGTAAAAGAATATTTAAGCATTAAAAACCTTCAACTTCAATAAAAAACATATTACCAGTCTAAGTACTTAAATATGATCATAACATTCAAGTTTGAAGGATCGTTTTGCATATCTACATATCAAGAAGCCAAACAAATTTCCATATACTAAACTGCCATTTAATGTCCAGGGTGTATGTCAAATTAGTTCAAATGCAAGTACGCAATTCATCTTGGCACTACTTCAACATCACTTCTCAATATATATGGTTGATGTTGAAGGATATTGGAAATCCCAAGCCAAAATCAAAGTCCTTATACAAACTGTCGTGATTTTCTATCCGTGTCATTCACATGGGTAAGAAAGGTAAAACCCACATGAATAAAGGCACTAGTGATATAAACACAATTCCAGACCCTTACTTCCATCTTTTTTCCCTCCTTTTCTTCAGGCTAAGATCTATAGTATACCTTTTAAAACTCCATGCTCCAGAGTCCAGACCATGCCAATGAAGTACCATCTACACATTTGAAATTCTCTACAATCTTCTTGAAGCCTCTTATTTCTCTTGACACAATAATCAAACTTATATCTTCCAATATCTTTTCTTCCACCATCATTAGAACAAGAATGTGAAATTCAACCTAAAGTCAACATGCTTAAAATGAATAAAGTAACTTACCCAGTATCGGTAGGCCACAACTTCTGCTGGTGTATTATCAGGGTCACAAGACCCCAAACTGATCTGCTTAACAGCTTCAATTTGCACAGCTTCAGGGTCCTCCTTTGCACTCAGCTCCAAAGCAAGCTGTATCTGGTACTCTTCTTCTACTTCAGGATCCCTCGAAGCACTAGACCCTGAATCATGCCCTGCTGAATCTGAAACAACATCCAAACCACCACCACTGCTCACTGTGTCAGATGACTCCATTTTCTCTCCTCTCCCCTGCTTCAAAGCTGGAGGACTAGAACTCTGCCTATTAGCCACTGAATGCAACCAATTAGAGAGCCCAGAAAAGGGTTTATGCTCAGAACTTTGAGGGGAACGAGAGTGTACATGCTTCTTAGAGGAAGAAGAAGAAGACCCTTGTCCATTTTCTGATTGATCAGACATGATATGAAGCTTCTTAAGAAGATTCTTCATATCTTTTCCCTGATCAATGCTAGAGAAATGGAAACACCATCTTGATGACTTGACCCTTTGACCAACCAAACAATCTTCAAATCTGTCTCAGTCAAAAGGGTAGCTCAAAAACTGTTCAAAGAAGCTTTTTTCACTTCATTTTTGACAAAACCCAGATGCCAAAACAATCAAATCCATAGCACAATTTCAACCAAGCAATAAACTTTGGAATAGTTGTCCAATCAAAGTGATCCAGATGCTTGGATTGGAATGAAGCAGCTTCCTTTAGACCCGGCAGCAACAGAGAAACACTCACTCACACTCTAACAGACAAACAAACAAACACGTGCAGTGCAGGTCAACAAAACCAACTTCAGAGGTTTTGTGCTGCTAGCTCACAACAACACCACCACCTTTAAGGAAGCAGAAGAAAGAAACAAGAAGCATTAAAACAACCCAGATTTAGAAAGTGATCTTGTTCCTAGGCATAGGAAAATGGAAGGAACATGGGGAGAGTTGAAGAAAACATAAACAAGAAGAGGCAAATACAGAGAGAGAGAGAGAGAGAGAGAGAGAGAGAGAGAAGCAACAAGTGGAGGGGCCACAACAAAGGATGACCCACTTGAGTTGAGGACTAGAAGGATAACAAGGTCACATTAAAAAGTGATCTTGGTGGGAAATACAACAAACAATACATGATTGATGAAAAACAACAATATATGAATATATGCTCTTTGAGGAAGTTTGTGATATTGAAATTTTATTTATTTTATTTTAGATTTAATTACACTTTCGGTCCCGTTAGTTTGAATTAGAAGTGATTTTGGTCGCTCTAATTTTTTAATTTATTGAGGTCCTCTATTTTCCAAATTGGGCAAATTTGATTAATTTGTATATATCAAAAGTTGTTAGATTGTTATTTTCTTTTCGAATATATTATATGGATAAGCGATATGATATGAGATGATTAAAATAAATTATAAGTCACAAGATTAATGAAAGTTAATAAATTTTGAAGAATTTTGTAAAACATTAGATTAGGTTTTAAATGGGGAAATTTTGTGATTTTTTAAATTTTTTGTTGAAATTTAATATATTAGTTAGTGAATTTTGAGGGAAAATGTCTACTATAGTTAAATTTATTCAATTTATAAAGATTTTGGTTAGAAAAAAGTGAAATTGAATGTTTCAAGTTTAATAAAGGGATAATCCTCTAATTGGTCCCTGTGGTTGTGTGGCCGTCTGAAATTAGTCCCTTCCGTAAAATCTAAGTCCTCGCGTTTGAAAAGTGTGTGGAAATTAGTCCCTCCGGCGAGGACCTGCTACACACACTTTTTCAAACGCGAGGACTTAGATTTTACAGGAGGGACTAATTTCAGACGGCCACACAACCACAGGGACCAATTAGAGGATTAACCCTTTAATAAAAGTAATTGAATCAAAAGTTGAAAACTGGATTGTAACAACTCACATAAAATTGAAGGATTGCATATGGGACTAAAATAATACTTCAGCCGTATTAGAGGGGCCAAATTAAGTGTAGTTAAACATTCATCACACACACATACATATATATCTAAGAGATATTTCTCTTTATGTATGATGTTTGTTCCATTTCTCTTTCTATATATTTATATATATGTTGAATAGGTAAGATCAGTTAGTATTAATAAAATATAAAATTTGATAAAACATTATGATAAGATGTGAGATTATCCAAATCCACAGTTTGGACCTAACATTGCTATGGTAAACTAATCAGAAATGGAGAATATTGAACAAACAAGCTGAAAAGAAGTAGGGAAAACGGAAAGAAAGAAAAAAAGTTTAAACCCCGTTTGAGCCGCACACCCTTGGGTTATTCAAGTAAACTCTATCTTTTGTCCTTTGCCATAAAAACCACTTTTTTCCAAGTAGAGAACAAATGATTCCTAAAGTGGTAGTGGCAGAAGCTCACTTTCGTGCTCAACCTTCCAACCAACCTCAACAACTCCTCTCTGCAAGACTAATAATGCCAACTATGTGTGTTAGTGTACTACTAGCTTTTAGGAATTATTCATTAGAAATTTTGTTTAATTTTGTTTTGTTTCTCACATATTCTTTTGTGTGACTAATACACCTTAATTGCTCACTTTTAATTAATAATACTATAATTGTAGACATAAGTGATATATCCTAACCATTATACTCTCAACCTGAACTATATTCCTCATTGGATTAATTGGACATGGGGACAGAGAGAAGAGAGCCAAGAAAAATATTCAGATCATACCTGCAGCATAGGGAAACAAAAAGTGCACCAAATTGGAGAAATAATTAGTGGAGGAGATTGAAGCAAAAGTCATATGTAGGTAGATGCATGGAAGCTCTTATTTTTCATATTTAATATGAAAAAAAAATTTGTCATACCTCCAGAATGTTCTTTCATAATTGACAAATATTTAATTATTTAGTTTAATAATAATAATATCATGACAAATAATAATAAGTTTTAAAATCCGCATTTTAGTAATACATTTACATTTTAATAATTAACAAGATAATAACATAGCATAATTCTCTAATTAGATTAACATGAGAGAACTCTATTTCAATTAACATAGAAATGGTCGTGAGAATGATAAATTAGTCTCATAACTGTTAATTGTTACTTTAATTTGATTAAGAAGAAAAAAAAAACATGGGAGAGTTCCCTTTTGATATGTATTGTTGCTTCATTGCTGACCATTGGTTTCTATCGGCCAAGACAAGGCATATAAGTCCTTTACTCATGGAGGACAGTGACTGGTTGTAATTGCTAGCCCACACTCTTATTATTATTATCAAAATGATAGGGACCCAATACAGAGCTTTTACTTTTCCTGGTTAATTAAAAATGATTGTTCCTACCCCATCTCCTCAAATTCTTGAATCTTGACAAGTTTTGGATTAAGATGATGCCTACTTTTTATCCTATATCAGTATCAGAACGGGATCCGGATAACACCAAGTGTGTTCCTTCTGTCTTTTTGTCTTTCTCTTACTTATGGTTCCCTAATGAACAGGGATTATCAGCGGAGCTTCTCATCCTCTTAAAACCATTTACTTTATCAGAATACTTTATTTAATTCAAGTATGAGCTCAGACATCATCCATCAAATACCCAAAAGTATGGATGTACAATACCCGGCCATGTTCATTGATCCGTCTAACTCATGTCCTGTAGACTCGCATCTTGTCGAGTTTCTTCGGGTCTAAGGACAGGTTCGGGTTTAAAAACCGGACCTTGTCAATATTTAAGGTTGGGTTGAACTCAAGTCCAACCCGTCCCACAACTCTTCTTAGACCACCCTCAATGGTGTTGAATTGAGGGTGTTTAATGTTGAAAGGGGTGTGTAATGGTGTTGAATTGAAGTGTTGAAAGTTGAAAGGGGGAGAGAGGAGTTGAAAAAATTAAACAGGGTTGAAACCTACTTCCGGAGACACGTGGCACGCCCTGGTTGGTAACCGACAGGCGCGTGCAACACACGCGCCGACAAGGCGCGTAACGCTGCAGGTTTGGCTGCGTGTGGGACCCAGTGTCTCGGAAGTGGGACGCGTGGCACGCCCTGGTTGGGCACCGACAGGCGCGTGCCACGCACGCATCAGAGGAGAGAGAGAGGGTCTGCAGATGGGCACGTGTCACACTGTGATTGGTCCGGGCGATTTTCGTTTATCCTAATCTTTCCAACTCAATTATTTCATTCAAAAAAAAATTAAAAAAATATAATTTTTTTACCAAAATTCATGATTTTTTTTCTCTATAAATAGAGACTTGGTTCGTTTGATTTGGACACAGAAAAATAAACCAAGTTTTCCATCATCTTATTCATCTTATTATCTTTCTATTATCCCCTTTACTTTGAAATGAATCCCAACAATTACCATTTCAACACCCAGAATTCTTCTAACTCATTTAGCAACCAAAATCCCAACAATTATCAACATCCAAATCAGTTTTCCAACTACCAAAATCCCAACAATTATCAACATCCAAATCAATTTTCCAACTACCAAAATCCCAACAATTGTCAACATCCAAATCAATTTTCCAACTACCAAGATCCCAACAATTATCAAGATCCAAATCAATCCAACTACCAAAATCCCAACAATTTTCAAGATCCAAATCAATTTCTCAACCAACATTCTCATCCCCATCATGGATCTATGTTCAGATATCCATCTCCAACACCGCCGTCTAATGATGGTGCACCTGAATTTCCCGAATTTTCAACACAAATGACTCTTGGTGGCATGACAGCTGGTAATGAAGCCACTCCAAATGAAGAGGATTCAACTCCTACGAGCAGGAGAAGTCACTTACCAGCATGGAACACTGATCAAAATAGGGTGTTAATTAGTGGGTGGCTTAAATATGGAACAAACAGTGTTGTCGGGAGAAACCAAAAAGGAGAAACATTTTGGGGTCAAATTGCTGAGTATTGTAATCAGCATTGCTCATTCGATCCTCCGCGGGATGGAAATGCATGTCGAAACCGTTATAATTATATGAGCAAGCAAATAAATAAATGGATTGGCGCTTATGATGGCGCTAAGCGTATGCAACGAAGCGGTTGGTCGGAGAATGATATTTTGACCCAAGCGCAAGAATTATACGCAGATGGGAAGAAGGGTCAATTTAATTTGATGGCAGAATGGCAGGCTCTCCGTGATCAACCACGTTATTGTAGTCAAGCAGGAGGAAATGTTGGCTCAGGAAGTAGTGGATCTAAGAGATCTCGCGAGAGTGATGCATGTGGCTCAAACTCTATAGGATCGATTCCCCGTCCAATGGGTAGGGAGGCAGCTAAAAAAAGGGTAAAAAGAAGAGCACAACAGCTGCCTTGGAGGCGATGGAGAAAGATTGGGCTGAATACAAACAAGTCAAGGAGATAGAGGTTGAAAAATTGAAGCAGATAGCATCGATGCAACAAGAGACTAATAAATTGAGGAAAGAGGAGACTGAAGCTAAGAAAATGGAATTATTTCTAAGGTTAAGTGAAGAGGAGCATCTCAGTGACCACAAGAAAGAGCTGTTGAAGCGGTTGTCCCAAGAGCTCTTTGGAAATTAATTGTCTGTAGTGTTTGCTTTATTAATTTTCAAGTGGTGTCAAGTCTGTAGTGTTTGCTTTAATAATTTGTCAGTGTTGTCAATTCTGTAGTGTTTGCTTTAATAATTTGTCAGTGTTTTGTCAAGTCTGTACTGTTTACTTTAATAATTTGTCAGTGTTGTCAGTGGCTTTAATGTATGGGTTACCGAGTTTGAATATGCATCACTCAATTCGAATCTAGTCCTTATCCGATAATTAACTATAGTTCATATTATTTCGAATCCGTCAGTGTCCACCATTCAATTTATCTATATATATGGACTCATAGATCCACCATTCAATGTATCTCTTCCCATCTACTTAAAATTTCACAAAAAATGGATCCACCAGAGTTTGATCTCGAAGCGTACCTTGAAAAAAGTAAGAGAGAAGACACTTATATACTCAACCGATTTAGGGAGCGTCGAAATCTAATATTGGAGGATAGTGCACCTCGTGGTAGAAAACATCTCAGTAGAGATCATGCAGGGGCAAACCAAAGGCTAATTGCCGACTACTTTGCCAATGAGCCTACATACGACGATGGAATATTCCGTCGCCGGTACCGGATGCAAAAACATGTTTTCCTTCGAATCGTTGCGGACCTTTCAAGTAGTGATAACTACTTCACCCAGCGAGTTGATGCAGCGAAGAAAGAAGGTATATCGCCCTTAGCAAAATGCACCACAGCAATGCGAATGTTAGCATATGGTGTGGCAGCAGATGCAGTCGATGAGTATATCAAAATAGGAGAGACTACAGCATTGGAGTGTTTACGTAGATTCTGTAAAGGAATCATACGATTGTATGAGCAAGAGTATCTGAGAGCACCAACCCAAGAGGACCTGCAAAGAATACTACAGGTTAGTGAAATGCGGGGGTTCCCAGGCATGATCGGGAGTATTGACTGCATGCACTGGGAGTGGAAAAATTGTCCTAAAGCATGGGAAGGTCAATTTGCTAGAGGGGATAAGGGAACCACCACAGTTATTCTTGAAGCAGTTGCATCTCCTGATCTTTGGATCTGGCATGCCTTTTTTGGATGTCCGGGAACGTTGAACGATATAAATGTTCTAGACCGGTCACCAGTGTTTGATGAATTGGAACAGGGAAACGCTCCAAGTGTGAATTTCATCGTGAATCAACGTCCCTATAATATGGCATACTATCTAGCAGATGGTATCTACCCTTCTTATCCAACTTTCGTCAAATCTATTAGACTTCCTCAAAGTGAACCCGATAACTGCTTTGCAAAACATCAGGAGGCATGTCGGAAGGACATCGAACGTGCATTTGGAGTGCTTCAAGCTCGTTTTAAAATCATCCGTGAACCAGCTCGCTTGTGGAACATAACTGATTTGGGTATCATCATGAGGTCATGCATCATATTACATAATATGATTGTTGAGGATGAACGAGATTCATATGCTCAACGCTGGACCGATTTTGAGCAAGCTGAGGGAAGTGGATCTAGTACACCGCAACCATACTCGACCGAGGTGTTACCCGCTTTTGCGGATCATGTGCATGCTAGATCCGAGTTGCGTGATCCAAATGTCCATCACCAACTGCAAGCAGATCTAGTGAAGCACATCTGGGCAAAGTTTGGAATGTATCATGATTAAATATGCTTTGTATCGTACTAATTACGTTATTTGTGTGTTGTGTGTTTAGTTTGTTGTCTTGCATTTTAAGTTAAGAAAATTAAATAAATTATTGTGTGCTTAGAGTTGTCTTGCATTTTAAGTTAAGCAAATAAAATATATTATTGTGTGCTTAGTTTGTTGTCTTGCATTGCATTTTAAGTTAAGCAAATAAAATGTATTATTGTGTGCTTAGTTTCTTTTCTTCCATTTGAAGTTAATAAAATAAAATAAATTATTGTGTATATTTTTTAAAAAAAATATTAAATTGTTAAGTGTTTTAGTTTAATTTACGTTAAAAAAATATTACGTTAATTTAATTTAATTTAAAAAATAAAAAAACATTAAATTAAATTAAATCGATAATAGTTTATTTAATTTAATTTTATCGAAAATTTTAATTTTATGAAATCATAAAAAGAAAAATATAAAATTAAATCAAAATATGAAATATAAAAAGTGGTGGGGTAGGGTGTTGAATGAAAAACCATTGGAGTGGGTAAAAGTTGAATGAAGTGTTGAACTGGAGAGAGAAGGTGATGTGGAGTGTTGGGAAGAGAAAAAGTGGAGTGTTGAGGGTGTTGAATGTTGAAACCATTGGAGATGGTCTTAGCACCTAACCTCAAAACATGGTTTTGTATATTTTCATTAATTGTTAAGTTTCAAGTGAACTAAATTTATATTCTTTGCTATAGTTTAGTATTTTGTTTTAAAAAACATCACCTCTATCTAGTTTCTTTCATAATATAATAATAGGATAAGAAAATATTTTTTTGCCGAATGATAAGTATTTATAATTCCATATTGATATTTGAAATTTACATTCAATTTGTCCTTCGGGCCAACCTGGACCCGTCCTTTTGTGACCTAGTCTATGTTGAACCCGCACCTATCAATATTTAGGGTCGGATAAAAGTCAAGTCAAGTCAAGTCCGTTCCATCCCACAAACAATTTTTTTTTTATTATGGTATGATCTTTAAAGATTAATTTTATTTATAATAGTTTTCTTTGTTCAGTTTAAAATTTTGTATAAGCTATTCTCCAATATCAGCATCCAAATGCAAATAGATTATTGAATTTAAGCTCTTATACAATAAACACTTATTCAATAAGTGTTTAATTAAATTGTTTTTTCAAACGCAGCCCCTTTTTTTTTGTCAATAACGCAGCCTCTAACTAACATGAAATAAAAACCAATAACAAAAAACACTAAAATAGGCCCAGCAACAAATACAGCAAAAATTGTCTTTTAGCCATTTGGGTCTGGCTGTGTGGCCTGCTACCAAGATGACAGGTTAAGTTTGGTATCAATGATGGGTGGTAACCAGTGTTTTAAGACTCAGCTCGGACCGGCCGGTCCGACCGGTTGGACCGGGACTCGGTGACCTGACCGGTCCGAGCCTCACATCAGACCGGTTGTGCATGTGACTCGGCCGGAACCGGTTTGAACCGGCCGGTTCGATGATTAACTCGGTGACTCGGCCGGTTTTTTATTGAACCGGCGAGTCACCCATTTCTTTTTTTTTTTTGTTAGTTTGTTATTTGTGGGCTAGATAGAAGCCCATTTTCCACCCTTTCACATTGTTTTTTTTTTTCAGTCCAGTTGGGTTATTTAACCTATTGGGCCTTTTAAATTGTTTTTTTTTGTCCATTTGCAAACATTTTGTATATAATTGGGCAAAAAACGTGATATTTTGTTAAAAAATGGTGCCAGCAAGGTTTGAACACAGGTCATGGAGGTAGTATGAAGGAAAACTACCACTGCACCACTAGGTGGTTGTTGATTAGAAACGTATTTTGTTTTTTTTATATTAACTTTATATTGCATTGGATATTTCTTTATTATTTTTTAATATACACCGAGTCAAGCAATCGAACCAGTGACTCAGTGACTCAGTACCCCGACTGAGTCGATGACCGAGCCGAGTTTTAAAACACTGGTGGTAACACAATGGTGGAGTTCCGAAAGCATATATCAGTATGGAAATTTTATCATTTTAGAGATCTGTCATCTAAGTCCTGGAATTAAGATATTCTCCTACTAGAAGTCTAGAACTATCATTCTACTTTAGAAATCTCAATTTCAGAATCTTAAAACCATTCAGAAATATACTTTTGAAACTTTAATTTCAAAACTTCAATTTTTTTATATTTCAAACTAAAGCTTCTAAATTTATAATTGCCCTTTTGAAATTCTAAATACTATAAATAAATAAAAACATTTCAGTACCTGGACTTGAAGTTCAAAAACCTATATATACAACATTTTGATAATAAAACAAGGTATTTTTTTGCTTCTATAATAAAACAAGGTTGAAATGTGCAAAAAGAATCCCAAAGCTAACGATACATTAGAAAACGTTAACAATAATAAAGTTCACTCAACTTTGACGAGCATGTTTTTAACTGACTAGTAACCAATCCTAACTTTTCACTTCAAGTCTAATTAATAGTTTCATCACCTAATTGCATCTCAGCTTCTATTTTCTCATAATCAATTCTGAAATTCAGAAGCAACTCATAAGGCTCTTCTCAGAATTAATTCTGGCTTTAGAATCAATTGTAAACAAAACTCCCAAACATGCACTAAGTATAAATCATCCAGAAATAAGAACCACAGAATTACATGTGAGTTAAATAGATAGATGAAAAACTTGAATAACAGAATCATCAGTACTCTAAAATCTAAGAATTAATTCAGGGGTGGTCAAACTAAATCAGGTTCACAACAACCAACTAAAATGGACAGACACATTTCACTCTCAAAAGAAAAACCAGTTCTGCTACCTCCTACTCCCTTTACAAATCTGTCACCTCATGTGCCTTGTTAACTTAAAACACTTGTACAAATTGTTCATAATTAAATTGAAGACCATGTAGTTCTTTCCTAGCTTCATAATCAAATTGAGGACCACTTAATTCCTCCTACCTTGGACCTGATTCCTAAGGATGTTGAAATGGTTGCTGCTGCTGCAGGTGGTGGTACTGCTGCATATGAAATGGCGGATATTGCTGTTGATATGCCGGTTGCTGCGGAGGTACTTGCTGCAGTGGCGGAACCTGCTGTTGCGGCACCTGCTGTTGTGGCTGTGCCTCTTGCGGCAGCACCTGCGGCTGTTGCTGCTGTGGAAGTGTTTCATCCCTCAAGGGTGCGTTAAGGTCCATGTTTCCCAGCTCTTCCAGCTCTTGAATTGCCGCAATTGCAGTGACCGGACTTTCATGGTTAAAATGAGGCTTCAGCACTGCAACAGACTCCTTGACTTTTGATTGCTGCAAATTCATGGGTAGAAAATGAAAAATTACAATTTTTTAAAATATAACAAATACTAGACAATTCAAACCAAAGAAAGAATATTTCAACTTACAAAGTGTTCCAGCTTCCTCCTGAGATCTTCATTAGCAACATTTTGAGAAGTACTAGCAGCAGCAGCAGTTGCATCCTATCCAATCAAAATGATGGAATAAAATATGCAAATCAGAACAGTTAATATAAATACAGAATAAACTAGGTTGAATGTATCTAAAAATTGTAATAAAATAAGATGCAGCATTCACATGTATGAATATTACTCACAATTACCACCCCTCATTAAGACAGTGAACATTACTCATAAATAGACCTACCATCTAACTAAGTGTGTTTGGTAAAGAATAAAAATACTATCCTAATAAATTTCTCATTTACTCTTCCTAAAATTATATCCATGTATTTCACCTCCTTCATACAAATTTCAACATTATGGAGTTATAACACAATCATGTGAAACGATCAAATTAAAAATGAACGAGTACTATACAGACATTTCATATTCGTCCTCATAATTCATAGTAGCACCACTATCAGTGTTAAAATAGTAACAGCAAACAGGGTTGAATTTGAAAACAATTGTCCACATAAATTCTAAATAAAAAACAAAATTCGCACAGGGACTAAAGTGACTAATAGAGTAATTCAGATAAGGAAATCTAAGAACAAAAAAGGGACATCTAAAACTAATACAGTACATACTTCTCTGAATTAGAGCATAGTGCTCATTGGGCAGAACCAATCAATGTGGACATGCTTCTCCATCAACAATTCTTATAAGAGCATTGTGCTCATTGGGCAGAACCAATCAAAATGCAAGACAATATCAAAAAAGCTTCAGCACAATTGTTATGCTCGCATTATTATCTTAAAACATCTTAAGTTTTTAATTGGTTTGCCTAATTGCAAATGTGTAATTTAAGAATTACTCCACTTCAATAATCCATTAAGTTCCTTTCATATAGAAAAGGAAGCAGAAAACGATGTAGGAAATAGAAAAACCAAGCAGGAATCAAGTAGAAATAGAAAACCAATTTAAATAGAAAAAGATTAAAATATATTTTTGGTTCTTACACTGAACCACTACTTCCAATCCATATACAAACATAAATAAATAGAAGTTTTCAATTGAATCACTTCATATAAAATAATCCTTTTATAGTCATTTCCATTTTGGTCTCCATAAATCACAGTAACTCTACACAATGTAACAGTGTAACAATGGCAAAAACAGCAGGGGTGAAGTTCAAAACAGTTGTACATATTATGTCTAAATTAAAAACTTCTTTCATAAAGTGAAAATGAGAGTTACATTCAAGAACTAAAAATATAAAACCATAAAAAAAACATTCAGACATCACAACTCTAAACACAAAAACAAATATGCAAATAAGTAACATTTAGAAAAGAAAAAAATGATCAAAACATACTTTTGGTTTTTATACACACCACTAATTCCAATCCTTATACAAATATAACTAAATAAATGTTTTTCAATATTTTCCGATGTAACAAAAAAAAAAAAATGTTTTCAATTTAATCACTACATATAAAATAATTCAGTTTGGTCCGTGTAGTCTATTGCAATTATAACAGCATCGTTGGAGTTATAACTTATAACACAATAGTGATGTCAGTCAAGGTACTAAATTAAAAATGAATGACATGTACAGGGACCAAAAGTACTATACAATTTGTCTCTATACAGTTATTTCCATTTTGGTACCAACAAATCAAAGTAACTCTATACCAAAAGTGTTGCAATGGCAACAAACTACAGAGGTGAATTTGAAAACAATTTGCAATGCTTCTTTTTCTAAACAATTTGTTATCACAAACGCTGTAACCCATTCCACCAAAAATCAAGCAAAAAATATGTAAATAAGAACAATTCCTCTAAATTTAGAGAGCAAACAGAGGGGAAAAAAGAGCAGGTCATCTAACAATGATAGAGTGATTATGAAACATTTAGAGAGCAAACAGAGGGAAGAAAAAAAAACAGGACATCTAACAATGATAGAGTGATTATGAAACATTTCCTACAAAAACACAACAGCAACTACTGAATTTAGAATGTAAAACAAATTTAAATCATACAAAAAAAATTGAGACAAAATTTGCACAAACTCTTCTTAATCCATAAAGTTTCTAAGGGTAAGAGCAGAAATTTTTCGTCTCCCCAAAAATATGTAAATTGAAAGCAGAAGAGAAAAAAGGATGATATCTAACAATAATAGAGTAATCCAAACATTTCAATTCTAAACACAAAAAGAGTAACTTCATTAAGTATACTGGGAACAGAAGCAATAACACAAACTTAGATTTGGAATTAGAAATTGAATATGATTTTCTATAATAAAAAAAGATCCTTTCAATCTGCATGATTCACTCATGTAAAATTCTAAAGGTCATACTGGTCCTACAAAGTCAACTTGCAGTTTAAACATAAAACTCACAGCTTTACAACAGATATTTCAACAAAATACTTTCACTTATTAATGTTAATCAACTCCAAACCAGATTTCAACCTAGAAATAAAATAAACAGTAAACAATCACTTATTATAAAAGCTATTGGTGCATACAGCTACACTGTTTTTATATTAATTGAAATGGTCCATGGGAAATGCAGTGAGCAACATTAAAACAGTCCAAAAAACTGCAAATAACAACTATTTCTATAAATTTAAAAGTCCAAAAATAGTAGGAAATGTAATAAACCAAGGAAAATAAAGTACTTTAAACAATAAAAAAAGTAAAAGACAGAAACAGATATAATAACTTTATTTTCTTGTATAAGTAAAAAAAAATTAAATGATTTAAAACAATTTTAAATCATACAAGGATTTTGATGTAGAGCTTGCTTGTAAAATCTTAATTCATTCATGTTCCTCATGTCACAATAGTCCAACAAAATAAGCTTGCAGTATAACACAGCTTTTCAAAAGATAATGACACTATCACAAAAGTTTCTTTTTCATAACTCACTCATGTTAAATCCTGCATGTCACAATTACTAGTTCTAAGAAATAAATTTGCAGTTTAAACTTAAAATTACTAGTTTTCAAACAGATGTTAGTATAAAAGGCATTCAGTCATTAACATCATTTCCGAAAAAACAAATAAAACCAATGTTTAAGGGGCCAAAAAGATTTGATACATAAAGCTACAAAGTTTTCTTCAAATAAATATGGTCCCTGGTGATGCAGTATTTAAACAATCCAAAAATAACCCAAAAAAACCATCTGTGTTTAAACAGAAAAAAATTGGAACTTACATCTTATATGAAATATATAAATTTATAGATATTACTGGTTTTATTCTCTGATTAAACACATTACAAAAACTAAACATCAAGTTTATCCCCCAAAAACAACATACAAAAATAAATATCTGTAAAAGTCAAAAGGGATAAGCTAATAAATATTAGTAATACGCAATCAATCTAGTACAGCTGCAAAAAATCTTCTAGTACAGATTTTAAAGTATCCAAAATTAAAACAAGAACCCAAAACACAAATCAAACTTCAACTACAAATAAGTTGATAGATCTTGCACATAACAAGCATAAAAGAAGAAAAACGCATCTTAATGTAAACAACATTGTAACATAAAAACAAAATGTATCACCTTTCTGGGGCGCCCCACCGGCCTTTTCCCTGCGCGTCTTATGTGCTGCATAGTCAAACCACCACCAGGTTTCCTTCCACTTCCACGTGGCCGGCCACGACCACGGCCACGCCCAGCAACACTAGTCACAGGAACAGCACTGGCCACCACCACAGCATAAGCATTCTTCCTCGGCCTTCCTCTTCTTCTAGCCCCTGAACCCTCCGGAGCCGCCACAGCTTCCACCGCCGGCGCCTCAGGAGGAAGCGCAGCAAAGGGAATTGGGTTCGCCCCCGGCTGATTCTTCGGCGGACGGCCTGGACGTCTCTTCGGCAAGCTGGGATCCGCTGCGACAGCAGCAGCAGCAGCAGGCTCCGCCTTAGGACGGCCAAGCTTCTTAGCAGACTTAGACCCAGGTGGACGCCCCCTCCGGCGAGGCGTCGCGCTTGACGGGCCAGGTTGGCCAGGCTGGACCCCTGCCGCCACCACCGCCGGACTCTTCCTCGGACGGCCCGGACGCCTCTTTGTCCCCTCCGATGTCTCTCCCTGCACCTGCACCGTCACCGGCACCGCCACGGGATCATCAGCAAGCCCAAGCGCAGCCCAAACAGGCTCGGCATTCTGAGCAGGAGCAGCATTCTGCTGCACGTTGTTGAACTGAGGCGGCAGGTTTTGCGGTTGCGGTTGCGCCTCCGGCTGAACCTGCTGCTGCGGCGGCAGCTGTGGTTGAAGTTGAACCCCAGGCAGGGGTAGGGGCTGGGGCAGGTGCTGGGGGGGTTGAACCTTCCTTGGACGACCTCTCGGCCTGGATGCCGGAGAAGGAGAAGCACCGGCACCGGCGGCGATATTCTCCGGCGGCGGAGGAAGTATCGGTGGCGCAGATCCAGGTAGCTTGTAAGATTTCTTGTCCATGACGAGCATTCCGTTGGTCTTCAAACGCTTGAGGTGGTGAGTCAACAACGATTCGTGCGACTGAGTGAGCTGGTCCTTGTAGACTTGCTCTATGTACTTGTTTATCGCTCTCTTGCTCGAACCGTCTTTCTCCTTCAAAGCCCCAATTGCTGTGTATATCATCTGCAACACAAAACAAGAAGATAAAGAAAACAAGAACATGAAGAAGAAACCACAAGAAGAAAAGGGAGAGAATCTAGGGATTTTAGTTCAATTTATGAGATGTGTGTGGGTTTGGGTTTGGGTTTGGGGTTTACCTCAGCATAGGGTGGATGGGCTGGATTATCGGCGGGAGCGGGCGGAGGAGGAGGGTGGTTGTTGGGGTCGGCGGCGAAGGGGACGGTGGCTGTGGGCGGAGCAGAAGCTGAAGGTGAGGAGATCGAGGATGGGTCCATGGAGAGAGAGAGAGAGAGATTCGAAAATCGAAAATGGAATTGGAATTACAGCATCTCAAGAGAGAGAGAGAGATATTATTATTACAGAGAGAGAAAACAAGGGTAGGTAGTTTCGTAATATTGCCCTCACTCCATGGTTAAAATTGGAATTTAATTAATTGATTAATGGCCAATGGGTGAACCTATATATCTTGAAATTAAATTTATTTATTTTATGAAAACAATTAAAAGGTCATCTGATGAGACTGAATTCTGATGACGGTGATGATGATACACAGATTGGGTTAGGTTTCATCTACACCGTTGATTTTCATGTGCTTTGGATTACTGACGTGGCATTTCCCATTTTTTTCTCTATTTTCTAACCGGTTACTAGATTTCTTTCCATATTTTTATTGGGTCCTTGATTTTATTTGCCATTTCGGGTTTGTACTTTGGTCCTTTGCTTTTTTTCCGTTTCTCACTTGTCTCCCCACATTTCCTTTGTGTTTTCAAAGTCCACACGCCTCGTCTTTTCCTTCTACTTTTTTTTACTTTTATCAAATAAATGGAAAGAAATCTAGTAAATGGTTAGAAAATTGAGGAAAAAAAGGAAAAGTCATCTCAGTAATCTTTCTGCATTTTTTTTACATTGAAAAGATAAATTACACCCGTCAGAAATCGATTCTTAGACATCTCTTACCCAACTCATATGTTCCCCAACTCTTATCACTTGAGATATCCTATTAATTAATATTTCTACATTTAATTGGAAGTCACTTGTTTAGTCTCTCCGATCCTAAATAACTGACACTATTTCTAGCTGAATTTTGTTCCTAATTATCTATCACTTTACAAAGTTCAAGAGAGCATTAATTATACTTTACCAATTGTATCATTCATTTATTGGTGGTAGGAAATTTAAAAAGTTAGAATTAATAAGAGAGATAAAGGGTATAATAGAAAGCTAGATTGTAATTTTAATAAAACAAGAACATTAATTGTTATTTCTTAATACTTGTGCAACAACTTTAAAGTGTCAGTTATATAGGAACGGAGGGAGTAGATTTCAAGGATTTATTTCACTCATGATCTTTGTCTTTGAGTCGTAATTAGCGTTAATTGAGCTACAATATCTACTAGTTTTAAGGGAAAAAAAGAAATTAGTATATTTGTATAAGCATTGTTCATTGAGATTAATTTATATGCACTAACACTCTAACACTCTGACAATGTACATACGTTTTACACAATTATTTAATCACATCATTTCACATAATTAATTTTTTAATTTAATCTCTTGTTCAATTTTTTTTAAATGGCTGTTCAATTATATTTGTTAATAGTATTTTTGGTATTAACAAAGTTGTTATTGCGTTGAAAAACTAGAATGAAAAGAAGTGA
Organism: Lotus japonicus; assembly: GCF_012489685.1. Lineage (NCBI taxonomy): Eukaryota > Viridiplantae > Streptophyta > Magnoliopsida > Fabales > Fabaceae > Lotus > Lotus japonicus. The sequence continues at coordinate 63,356,311 of NC_080042.1, forward strand.
AGTGATAGGTCCAAGGAATTAATGAAAACTGAAAAGGTAACAAACTAACGTGACATGAGAACCAGTGAACCACAAAAATCTCTCGATCTATCTATTGGGGGGATTCAAAATTTTGGTACACCAAATAATATTTTCAAATTTTGAAGAAAATCAAAATCTCCCGCCCTTTTGAAAAACAAGAGCTAAAAACATTCATGGAAGTGGTCAAGTGGAAGTTGTTACTCCCTTGATTTTGACTTTTATTAAGCAAAGTCCTAGTCATCTGATTTCTGCTATTATAAGCTACCGGTTGGACCACATAGGCAAGAATATTAGTACTATTTTTGAATTTCATGATGAAATGCTTGCATCTCCCATGTAAATATATCATGTGTATTTTCAACAACAACAAAATCATTTGTAAATTATAATAATAATTCGTACACTTACATGTTAGATACATCATACATATACTTGGATGAGGATCCAACTGTATTTAGGAATCCCTATATTTACCCATGTGATGTGATGTGGTTTTTTAATAAATTAGAAAAATGTGAATATTCTTTAACTTCTGATATTTATATTGAAAAAAATAGTGTAAATTAAAAGTACGATTATAAGTCAATTTAAAAATATTGAAGATGATACATTTCTCAATTATGAAATATTACAAGCATGATTATTTATTTTTGGTTTAAGAGAAAAGAGAAAAGATAACACAACTAAGAAAGCACGTCAAGGTCCAAGGCTTGAATAGCTGAAGAGGGTGGAAGCCTCCAAACACGGTGAAAATCATCCTTGCAGGTTTGTCGGGCTAGCACATCGACTTCATTATTCCCCTCATTGGGAACATAGGCAATTTGAGTTTTCCAATCACGGCCCAATAAGGCCCGAACTCTAGCAATCGCATCCCTCGCCTAGAATTGCATCGAATCAGTATTCCATTGAAAAGTCTCCACAACATTCATGCGACCTGAATGACAAATTATCTCTTTACTTGAGCCCAAGCTCAATTGCTAGAACTTCAGCCATAAAAGGATTGTCAAAACCAAAACTCACAGTAACTCCAAGGATCCAATTGCCATTGCTATCTCAGACAACAACACAACAACTCATTCACTTGGAAGACGAATTGAAGCTGCCATCAACAAACACATGCATTGTTGTGAGAGGCGTCCCCCAAGATTGAGATGAAGGACAACGTTTAGATCACCATATTGCGGCCGAGGCAACTTCGTGTTTGGCCATTTTCGCTAGCCAGAGACGTCATTAAGGATCTGTCGCAGAACAAAGTTAATCCACCAAGAGCATGCTCGTTCCTCCAACTTCAGGACCACCAAAGCACAACGACAACCAAGATGTTGTAACTGCAGGACAATCAATATTCGTAACTGCCAAACCTGCAATCTCGCCTTGATTCTCGCATGCATTCATGGTTCGGTTTCCTTTGTTACCCTAGTTTAGGCTTGCTCAAAAAAACCAGCCCGAACCGGAATCGGCTTACCTGAGCCCAACCCAATGCACACGTGCGGTCCAACACGGGTTCGCGGGTCTGCGGGTCATTGGTTCGGTCCCATATGGTTTTCCACGGGCGAGATAGGTCCATGAAAATGAAATCCGTTGGTGACCGGGCCCGACCAAACTAGATATAACATATTTATGTTGAGGCCCATCCAGCCAACCCAGTAAGAGAAATTTGACCCAAAAAAAAATTGTTGTCACTTATTTACCTTTCTCCTTAACCCTAACCGGCCCAAATCCAATTACCCAACACAACAACTCATTCACTTGGAAGACGAATTGAAGCTGCCATCAATAAACACATGCATTGTTGTGAGAGACGTCCCTCAAGATTGAGATGAAAGACAACGTTTAGATCACCATGTTGCAGCCGAGGCAACTTCGTGTTTGGCCATTTTCGCTAGCCAGAGACGTCATTAAGGATCTGTCGCAAAACAAAGTTAATCCACCAAGAGCATGCTCGTTCCTCCAACTTCAGGACCACCAAAGCACAGCGACAACCAAGATGTTGTAACGATGTTGCAACAACTTATCAAACCAGATATGAAACGACAATTGCAAGTGTAAAGGAGGCAAGCTGGTAGCAAAGTGGAGCCATATTTGGCAAGATAGCGAGCATATATGAAAGATATGGTTAACATACTCAATTTCCTAAAGATAGAGAGAACATCAAGGACTAGAGGACATATGATTATAATGCCTTTTTGCACCCGATCATAAGCTTTTTTTAGGTCGATTTTCAGAGCCACTGAGCCCCCCTTATTATGGGTATGCAACATATGCATTACTTACTGGACTGGGATAACATTCTCCTTGGTCCCCCTGCCCGGAATGAAACTTCACTACAATGGTCCCACAAGAGTTGTTAAGAGCGGTCAGAACCTGTTCACTAAAACTTTGGTAATTATTTTATAGGCCACATTACAAAGACTTATCGGTCTGAAATCCATGAACTGAAGAGGCTCCTCAACCTTTGGGATTAGAACAATAAGAGTCTCTAACACTGCAGGATCCTTCTTTCCATTCTGATAAGCCTCATCCACCATTCTATGAAGGTAATGCCTCACAATATGCCAATATTTCTTATAAATGAATGCTTAGAAACCTTCAACACCTGATGCCTTAAATGATTGCATGGATGACAACATTCCTGGCCTCCTGTAAAGCAATAGAATGAACAAGATTAGCTTTATCATCCAAAGATATATTTGGAGGCTTAGTTTCCAAGATATAATCTCCACCAACTTGCAAATCAATAGAAGAGATTAGTAAAAAACCTTTACGCTTCCGCCTAAAGCACTGTAGGATTCGTGCATCGTTGATTATCCCCCACAAACAAGCCATTAGCCGTGGATTTTATTCCTCTTCTGATGAATCATTGTTTGTGTGTGAAAGAATTGTGTGTTACGGTCACCAAAACAGACCCACTTCTCTTGGGATTTCTAGAACCATAAAAAATCTTCCTGTAAAAGGATCTCCTCATACTCTCCCTTAGTGCTTTCTCTAGCTACAATATAGATTATGTCTTGCGCCACTCTAACTCCAAGTCAACTCCTTGAAGCTGTCTCTCTACTTTTTTCTTTATCCTAAAAATACACCCAAATATATCTTTGTTAAACATGGTTATTGTCTCCTGAATGTTTCCTAGCTTCGCCACGAAAGAGTCTAGGGGGGTTTTGCCAAGTGTCGCATACCACCGCATCAAAGGACGGATGAGTTTCCCAGGTAACTTGAATATGAAAGGGACGGTTGCAACAGTCCCCTAGATCTGCTTCAGACGTCAAAAGAGAGAACAATGATATGAATATAATCTTGGCAGATGCTCAATATAAGCCTCCGAAGAGAAGTAACACCAAGAAATATCTCATATGGCCTTGTCTAAGTGTTTTGCTATCACTCGTTTGCCATTTTGTCTTCTTTCCCATGTAAATTTACTCCCCGCCGCACCCAAGTCAATTAAATCACAATCTCCCATGACTTGCAGCATTCGTTGAGCTCAGTTGCTAAAAAAATCTCCACCATCCACCTCAGAAGGTGACCAAGTTTCATTGAAATCCCCCAGCACTAACCAAGGTTCCACAATACTCTACCTTAGGTTCAATAAATAAGACCATAACTCTTCTATGCGTGTTGGATTGGACTACAATAGACAAAGGAACAAACCCAATTTCTAACTCCACAGCAAGTCGTCACTGAAACAATTTGGGGGTGAACATCCATCAACTATATTCAGAACCTCCTGGAGACAAGAGCTAAGACCCAGATACCCCCTCTATGGCCCAACGCCTCATATTTACTACACAACTCATAACCCATTCCTCTCCAAAATGATTATACTCCATCAAATCTGAAATGTGTTTCTACTACTACAATAGACAATAGAAATTAACAAATAAGGTCCCTCACCCGTCTCTGACCTCGAGCTCCTACTCCTCCACGAATATTCCAAACAATGATATTTAATCGTGTATTATCCATAAAATAGGATATGAAGCAAGGACCCGAACAAGTTCATTAACTAGACTTGCGAGGGTGGTGGCATCACTACTCCCGACGCCAGGATCGAATGGTGCCCCTAAAATCATGCCATGTCAGCATCTGTTAGGTGATTCAGTAGATAATGAACGGAAGGTAACAGTAGGGGTTGAAACCTTAAGAACCCTAAATTTAGAGGGACTAAAAATATATTTAGGGGTGTTTTCCAAAAAAGTAGTTTATATGGACCTAAACCAAAGAACCCTAAATTTAGAGGGACTAAAAATATATTTAAGCCTTTCCATTAATATAAACATATGAGCTTTTGGAAACGTATTTTCTTGCTTCTTTCCTTTCCTAGTTTCTAATGTATTAAGTGCAGCCCCTTTAGTCACTCCGTGATTTACTCCTTTGAAGTTATTGCGAGATAAATGCTCATTTAATTACCGTTTATTATTTCTCAAATTTCTCCCCTTCTTATCCACAACTAACCATTCACCATGAGCCTTTGCAGGACAATCAATATTTGTAACTGCGAAACCTGCAATCTCGCCTTGATTCTCGCATGCATTCATGGTTCGGTTTCCCTGGGTATTCTTGTTCATGTTATGCATTGCAACCTGCAACTCCTTTGATACCCTAGTAATTGTCTCCTCTTTCGTCACCTCTATTGAAGCTATAATCTTTGACTTCTTGATTTACTCCTTTGAATTTATTGCGAGATATAAAGGCTCATTTAATTATCATTTATTATTTCTCAAATTTCGCCCCCTCTTATCCACAACCAACCATTCAACATGAGCCTTTGCAGGACAATCAATATTCGTAACTGCCAAACCTGCAATATCGCCTTGATTCTCGCATGCATTCATGGTTCAGTTTCCTTGGGTATTATTGTCCATGCTATGCATTCCAGCTCCTTTGATACCCTAGTTTAGGCTTGCTAAAAAAAACCAGCCCGAACCGGAATCGGCTTACCTGAGCCCAACCCAATGCACACGTGCGATCCAACACAGGTTCGCGGGTCTACAGGTCATTGGTTCGGTCCCATATGGTTTTCCACGGGCGAGATAGGTCCATGAAAATGAAATCCGTTGGTGACCGGGCCCGACCAAACTAGATATAACAAATTTATGTTGAGGCCCATCCAGCCAGCCCAGTAAGAGAAATTTGACCAAAAAAAATAATTGTTGTCACTTATTTACCTTTCTCCTTAACCCTAACCGGCCCAGACCCAATTACCCAACCCTAACTTATCAATTGATCATATATATAGTTATGTGGTGCCTCTTAACTCCAGTTTCAGATCTTAACGCCGCTGCCACTCATTTCTCAAACCCTCTCACAACCTTCAACTCTCTCAAGCCCTCCCACCGTGACGTCGTCGACTACTCCATGTTGAACCGTCGTCGCCTTGTCTCACCTGCACGGCTGCACCATCGAAACTTTGCTCCGTATCCGTTGAAGCCTTTTTGGTCCTTCACTGTTAAGGTCAGTTTTGATTCCATGAGATATGAGTGTTGAACCGTTATTTTACTATTTTTGTTTCATTATCTAAGCCTTGACTTATTCTTTGTTTTCTTGCTCTTATATTTTTTTCTTCTTAGTCCTTCTATTTTCATTGTTGAAGTCCCTGAGAAGCAAAAAGCTTGCATGTATATGCACATACTTGGTCTTGTTACTTGTTTTTATTTCGATCTCATTTGTTACTTTGTTCGATCTACTGGGTTTTTCTTCTCATTAGTTTTGTTTGTGTTTTTGACATTATTGTTTCACTTTAAATTCGTGGAAATGATAGATCTGTCTGTGTTTGTATGTTATTGTGTGATATGAGCTTGACTAGCTTGATCTATAAGCTGAATTTGTTTGAGTTTGTTCTTAGATAAAAGTTCCCTTTTGTTCTCTGTTCATTTGTGTACTCATTATTCACAATGGGATTGATCTTATTTTACTTTATCTCACTAGTATTCCTTTTTGTTCTTTTTCTGTGTAGAAACAAAGAAGAGAAAAATATCTTGCCATGCAAGTTTGAAAAGAGCTTGAAGCCAAAAATTGAACAATGTGTTATGCTTGTTGCAACTTGTAAAATAGTTCAAACATTTTTTATTCGAAATTTATTTATGTGATTTAAGATCAAAATTGTTGCATACATTTAGATTTTGTGTTTAAGAAGCTAATTAGGCATTTTTTTTGCTTAATATGCAATTGATTTTTTAGTATACTGAATAAGATTTCAAAAATAAAGCCAACATAGTCCCAAAATAAATTGATAACTCTAACTGGATTTCAAAGGATGTCAAAAGTTATAGGCCCATTAAACTTCTGATGTTTAAAAAATCTCTTTTATGGAAAAACTGTGTTTTTTTTTGTTGCAAAAAACACGTTTTTTAAAAAAGGCCAGCTCTTGGCCCAACCTGTTTCAAACCACCTGAAAAAACCGGCTACCCGAGTTACCCGGACCCGACAGACCCGTAGTTGTAAACGGTCGGGAATGAGCCAATATAAATACAGGTCGGTTTTGGTTGGTTGGGCCAAAATGGGCCTGAATCCGACCGTACTCGCCCGATGCTCAGCCTTGTTGGAGAAGAAAGAAGCATCGGAGAAGAGAATGAAGAAGCACCTTCTTTCTATGTCAAATTTTAGAACTTGTTTATGTTTTGCTAAGCTTTTCTTGCTCTTTGCTCGGAATCTCACGCGGAAAGGACAGAAGAAGCCGACGACAAAGGGTTAAGAGCGCTGAATGGGCAACAAGATGCAACATGAAGAGCAACGAAGTTGGTGGAGTAAGAGTGGGGGAGGGCTATGCAACCATGAAAGGAAGATGGAGATATTTGGATGAATGAAAAAATTAAAGGATTATTTTTTGTCATTATAGTTATTTTTTCCTGTATTTTTTTGATACATTAGAAAATAACTATAAGGAAAGCAAAATTAAGGAGCTGGCAAAGAATCTCACAATAGGAGAGTTTTAAGCTCATAGTCCGAAATAACAAGCTCCAACCTACAAGCATTGTTAAGGCCAGCACCAAACTTAGCCAACTAGTCAACAATGTTTTTTTTTCACTATCTCGGAATTCACTGAATGGAGACCAACCAATCCCCCTAAGAAGGTGCTTGATGTACCCTAAAATTTCTAAGATATGCTCATAATTCGCCTCATCAAAAGCATCAACCATATTTCTACAGTTAGTTTCACACACCATTTTCCTGTAGTGCCTCTTCCAAGCTAGGTAGAGACCATGGAACAACGCTCGAGCCTCCAGCGTGAAAGACTAACCCCCTAACTCTTGCCTAATCATCCCCAACATCCAAGAGCTAGCTTCATCACCCAACACACACCTAAAACCCATGCAAGGACTATTATCATCACGGTTCCTCCGATTCACATTAAGCTTGACGTGATCCTTGGGAGGGGCCCTCCACCTGTAGCTCAAAACCGCACCACCAACATCTTGAAGACTGGGGTCTAGATACCTCAGCATGTCATCAAGGTCATGGCAAATGCGTCTCCAAGCTTCTGTAGCGCTCCATCGATCCCCATCCAAGACGAAATTATTCCTCCACTTTTAAGCACCCCGGCCCAAAGACCTGTCACAAATTAGTCGCTATGAGTATAAACCACGTGTACATAAACCCAATTGTCAAAGTTATGGTTCAAGAAATTCAACTAGGCTCTAGCTCGCACACACTTCCAAAGCTTTAAGGAATGATGCCAATCCCGCAAGCTATTCAAAGCACCCTCCATGGAGCCTGAGCACCTCGCACACGCTGTAGATATAACTAGGTGACCCTTAGATCTATTAGAATTACCATGCAATGCATCGTGAAGTCTATGCCATAAGGAAAAACGAAATTTTCTTGTTTTGAACCTGAATTATTATGCATTTTAGCTTTATATTCAACGATTCTGAACGATTTTGGTTCAAGTGAACCACTATGGTTCATTTTTTCCAGTGAATCACATTAGATTAGACAATACCAAATACATTAATAGTTAGATTTGTAAATACAAAATTTCCAAATGAAAATCGAATTATTGGTAAAGGCAAATTAGGTAACAAAATAGAATAAAGGCAAATTAGGTTTAGCCTAAAGTGAAAACGATAGTATAAATATAATTGGAATGTTTTTTTTCTTCTCTTCAACCTTGTCTCACAAAAAGTAGAAAAATATCAAGTACTATTTGAGAGAGATAAAAGAGAACTAGAAAAAGAAAGGGAAAAGGGAGGGAAGAGAAGCAATGGTGGATTGGATAGGCGAAGATTGAGGAGGAAGCAGTATATATGGGTGGTGTAGGAACATTCACGGATGGCATTCGTCGATTCTTCAATCGTCGTACTACTTCTATTAACTCTAACGTAGTTGTTGATCATAACGATGATGATGTCGGAACCAATGCCAACAGCGTTCACATTGCCAACAACAACATCGACCCTTCTTCCTTGAATCCTCTCAAAGTGCCTGCTCAATCCAATTTCGTACCTTCTTCCATGGATCGTCCCAAAAAGGTTCAAAACTTTGGGATCCGTTTTGTGATTTGTTGATGATGATATAGCCTTTTGGGTTTTATATCAAAATTTTATTCTCGGATTTGACCTTTGTGATGTAACGTTGCTTGTTTTCTAGTTCAGATAATTTGGGTGTTGATCAAGTTTCAATATTTTTATCCAACCAGTTTTTGGTGTTTGTTTGTTTGATTCTTGTTTTGTTTAATGATTTATCAATAGGGTTATGTCTGTTTGGGTAGTTTGATTTTGACTTGTGTGGTTTTTTTTATATTTTTGAATCATGGCATCAAGCTATTTTTGGCATCCCATAAAATCTGGTGTATGTTTTGTCTGGATTATTCAAAAGAATAGGAAATAGTGAAATACCAGAAAGTTTTGAGTGTAGAGATTGCAATTTGATTTTATTTGGTGCTTCTTCCTAGTGATGGCGAGAAAGGAACTACGAAGTAGCATACAGCCATAAGTATTTATAGTGGTGGAGGGAAGATTCTAGCTTTAGGGGGGCCATCGGCGGAATGCATATAAGAACTTTTTTTTAGTGCAATAGCCAAAATTGACTCTGATATGAGACATTTGGAATTAGAGACCTTTACTATCTGTTAAAGTTCCTTACTTTGAATCCTGATAAAGTTCATTCCTTGCTTTGAATTCGTTTCGGAATGAAGAGAAGATGGAGGGGTGGGGAAAGAAGTGGAAGATTTGAAAGAAAGAGTTGAGAGAGAAGAGAGGAATGGGTTGGTGTTAAAGGATCTGGAATGTCTCACCACAATGAAGGATTTCTTATCCAGAGTAATATAGGGATTAGTCAGAGCAAAGGATGAAACTTTTGTCAAAGAAAGTTAGGGGGAGAGGGTTTGTGCCAATCAAAGGAATAAAGGGTGCTGTTGGTAGACTTGCAGAAAAACTTTGCATGTTAGTAACTTGCTTAAGATTGCCTTGTTGGAGAAGAAAGAAGCATCGGAGAAGAGAATGAAGGAAAATGACCATAAAATAAATGCCCCTTTTGCAGTTTCTGAGTTTGGATTGCAGAAAGCTGGGTTTGGGTTCATGATGGGGTGGTAATAATGAACAGCCAAAAGTAGTGAGTGTGAAGAGTATGTTGTTGGTCTGGTAAGCTCTTAACAGAGAGTTCAGCTTGTTGGTGAGGAGAAAAGAAAGGTTATGGGCTGGGTTGCGGAGGCATGGTTAACTGGTGGGCTAGACAGTGAGAGAAGGGGCTAGTTTAGTTTTTGTTGATTTATTATTTATCTAATATTAAATACACTAATATTTGTTCACTTACAAAAACTTTTTCACATATGGTATAGAATGACGGTACTAGTACATTCAATATTTCACTTTATAAAATCTCGGGGGGTCGCAACACCACTGCCCCCCCACGGTGGCTCCGCCCCTGAGTATTTAGCCTTATCATGCTTAGCTTTTCTTCCTCTTTTTTCTTAGAAATAGAAAATAAAGTTAGGAACGAAAATGAGTTTGATTTATTCCCATGCCACCCTTGGCTTCTCTTAAAGCAGTAGTATGTGTTCTGAAGTTTCTATAGTTTGATTTTGATGTTCTATCACAAATGGAGTACAATATGAAGAAGTCCTTCATGGCATTGTTAGTATATGTGAATTGGCAATATTTTCTCCTGTTGACTGTCTCATATATATTACCATTTTGTTTTGTGATGCTTCATACATCTGATACTGTAGGATTTGAAGTGGGTCAAAACTCAATTGAGAAGATAAAATTAAGTTGTGGTCCTCAAATCATCTTTACATGTCATTTGTCTATCTCTACATAACCATTTCTGTTTATCCAACAGGGTGCTCCAGAGGCAGAGTTTTTTACTGAGTATGGAGAAGCAAGTCGGTACCAGGTTCATGAAGTGGTTGGAAAAGGAAGTTATGGTGTTGTGGTTTCTGCCGTCGACACTCGTACTGGGGAAAAGGTTGCGATTAAGAAAATCCATGATGTTTTTGAGCATGTATCAGATGCCACTCGGATCCTTAGAGAAGTTAAGCTTCTTCGTTTGCTCAAACATCCTGATATAGTAGAAATTAAGCATATAATGCTTCCGCCTTCACGAAGAGAGTTCAAGGATGTTTATGTCGTGTTTGAGTTGATGGAGTCTGACCTTCATCAAGTTATTAAGGCAAATGATGATCTTACTCCTGAGCACTACCAATTTTTCTTGTACCAACTTCTTCGGGGCTTGAAATATATACATACAGGTATCCTTGTGACGAAGTCCTTGGCTTTTGCCAATAGTGATATTAAGCTAAAATAATATTTTTATTGCAGCAAATGTGTTTCATCGGGACTTGAAGCCAAAAAATATTCTAGCTAATGCTGATTGCAAGCTAAAAATATGTGATTTTGGGCTTGCTCGAGTCTCATTTAATGATGCTCCATCAGCAATATTCTGGACTGTAAGTATTCTATTGTGCATGCTATGGCATTCAGTTGCAATTATCTATCCTGTTCTTCCTTTTAAGATATTCAGCAGGAAATTGCAATCAAATTCATTCTTTATGTTCCACAAATTATCCTACTAAACATCTGGCTGACACATTTTACCTACTCTTACGAAGGACTATGTTGCAACTAGGTGGTACCGTGCACCTGAACTATGTGGTTCTTTTTTCTCAAAAGTAAGCTTCTTTTCATCTCGCGTCTCCCTTTTTCTATACTTCGTATCATGTATTGCTCCAATTCCAACTATGCCTAGTTTATGTGATACAGACTTTAAGTCCTCTTCTCTCGTTATACACTTCAATTCGGAAAATTAACTTGATATGCATGCATACTACTTTCTACGTGGAAATAAATTATGAATTTAATATGCTAACTGTCTTGTTCTTGCCATACCACTAGTGAATGAAAGAACACAAGAATTGGTAGTTGTGACCTATGTCTAAATAAATTGTGATTTATGTTAATCTTCTTTCTTAAACCTCCTTTTGTTTCCTGTGTATATTTTGTGAAATATGATTATATGAATTGCTACATATGGTATATGTCTTATTCTGTTTTAGTTGCTTCTTGATTATCCTTTTGGGGAAGCCTTTTATGCACTAGTTACCTCTTCAATCATGCCAAGAAGTTTAGTATAAAAGAATTTAAGTTTGTATGTTTAGTTTAAATTCTTGTCTTTTGCAGTATACTCCCGCAATTGATACTTGGAGCATTGGATGCATATTTGCAGAAATGCTTAGTGGCAAGCCATTGTTTCCTGGGAAAAATGTGGTGCACCAATTGGATCTCATTACTGATTTGCTTGGTACTCCCCCTCCTGAATCCATTTTGAGGGTTAGTTTATCCAAATCTAGTTTATCATTGTTAATATCAATAAACAAGCTTGTGAGATGTTGGAATGAGTCTGATGACTAATGATAGCAAATTATTAATTATAATATATTTTTCCTGTTTTAAAGTACTTCATATCTTATGTTTTCAAGATCTACCTTATGATTTGCTGTATTAAATGTCTCAGGTAGAGCAATACATTTTTAGACTGTCTACAATCCATGAATTAAGACCTTCCTTACTCTCCCATGTCATGTTGCCTATAATTTTACAGATTCGAAATGAGAAGGCTAGAAGGTACCTTAGCAGCATGCGAAAAAAGCAACCACTTCCATTCACCAAAAAATTTCCACATGCAGATCCGTTGGCCCTTCATTTGCTGGAGAGATTAATTGCATTTGATCCTAAAGATCGTCCAACAGCTGAAGAGGTCTATCTTTACCTAGATCAATACCAAAAGTGAAATTTTGTTGAATATATCAATAAAATGTATGTAAGATAGTTATGCAGTTAGTGTTGTTTACCAGGTTCCTAATTCTTTGTTATGCTTGTGATTACAGGCACTATCCGATCCTTACTTCCATGGTTTAGCAAATGTGGACCGTGAACCGTCTACTCAACCCATTTCGAAACTTGAGTTTGATTTTGAGAGAAGAAAATGTACGAAAGATGATATTAGAGAGTTGATTTATCGAGAGGTATGGCCATTCATTTCAATGACTTGTTTTCATTTATTGTTTTCTCCTCTCTGCGAATAATAATTAGTTAAAAGTTTGTGCCATATAGATTTTAGAGTATCATCCCCAAATGCTCCAAGAGTATCTTCAGGGTGGAGATCAAACAAGCTTCATGTATCCGAGGTAGACCTGTTAATACTGAGAACTCCAGTCTATCCATTTCTCTAACACAATTGCTTTTAAGATACTTGAAAGCTAGTATAATCTAAGTTCTTATTTTGACTTTGGTTCTGTTATTCTTAATTGAAATACTTTTTTTCCCACTTTACAGCGTGCTCAAACTTCATTTCTAGCATATGTTGCGAGGCTATTTATAATTATGCCTTCTATCTTAAGATTATTTGATCTGATAAATGGGTTTATGGATTTTTTAAATTACTCTTCTCTTAGAGACCTCATGTCTTAGCAGGATCTTATACCTCATCCCAATGATTTTCGGTCTGGGTTTCATAATTCACGATTATATTATGATGATCTCAAAATGGCATATATGTGTGGCCAGATTAGGATTATTTGAACCTCTGTACCTGAACACCATATACACTTGATAACTGATGTCTTGCTGCATATAAGTAAAAGCAGATGTGCTTGGACGACATGCTCTAGGCATGTCCTTTCGTAATGTTTCGACCATCGTCAGGATCCCTTATAGGCATTTATTGTTGTTGCACCAAGTTTTTACAGCACATTTCCTTTTTCTTTGCAAATTCATGTACATAACTAGAGCCTCAATTAGCAAAACATGTGCACGCATCTCTAATTTTCTATATCATTAAAAATTCAAATCCTTCTTAGTATCAGTTTGTGTTTACGTTTCTTGTAAAGTTGTAAGGTTAATGTTTTGACTCTTAACAAGCGTTTTTTGGTTTGTTGTCTGTGTTTTGATTGCAATCTAAGAACTCTGCAATGTGCTTTAAAACTGTTGCACAGTTGGGGTTGTAGTAACTTTGTTATCTTGTTCCGCAGTGGGGTTGATCGGTTCAAGCGACAGTTTGCACATCTTGAGGAGCATTATGGCAAAGGTGAGCGAGGCTCTCCAATGCTGAGACAGCATGCCTCGTTACCTAGGTAGGTTTTGATTATAAACAGCAATTTCTGGATTCAAGCTTGGTGAACCTGTGCAAAAAAAAAGCCTTTCTGTTGTGTTCTTTTGGGGGTTTATTTCATCTATATATATTTTTAGGATAAAACCTAGGGGCAGTTTTTTAGGTGCTGTTTGTGTTAAGTTTTTTATTGGTTGACAGTGTTGACCAATAAAAGGTTCAGCTACCCACTAACTTAATTGTGATAATTTCTTGAACTTCCCTTTTCAGTCTGCTGTCGTGTTCTAAGTGGACAACATTAAAATCTGCACACATGGAACTTGTACCTAAGTTTTGTCCATACTTTTATTGCCATCATGGGTTTTAAAATTTGACCAAGATTGTTAGTCTCTACAATCTTAATAGAGCCTGGCATGTATGCCTTTAAATCTTTGTCTCCAACCTATGTTTTGAGAGTCGTGCATTTACTATTTCTGTTTTACTTTTTTCAGAGAGCGTGTTCCTGCTCCCAAGGATGACAATAATCAAAATGATGATTTGGAAAAGCCAACTGGGTCAAATCTTCCGAGTCCTCCAGTGTCTGATGTGACGGATTCTAGTAACACAGATGCGCAAAAAGGACCCTCCACGCAAGGCTTCAGCATACGTAGCTTGTTGAAGAGTGCCAGCATTAGCGGTTCAAAATGTATAAATGTGAAACAAAATAAAGATCCAGAGGTATTTTACTCTCCTGTCAAGTGTGTCTGTGTTGGGTAAAATAGAATAGTACTAGGTGGAGAGCAAATCATTATTATATCCAATAGTTGATTATGGTTTCCTTCTTCTACCAACTAAGGTTACAGTGTCTAGTTTCATCACCCATCTCAGTGCATGTTTAGATTTTTTATTTTTTTATTTTTTAAATTTTTTTACAATTGCTTCTGAGAAGCTTCTCTTAGGAACTTCTGGTGTCAGAATTGATTATGAGAAAAAATATGCTGATCCAAACATGCTAACATGGTAGAAACTGGACCAGATGAACAAGAAGAATTGAAAGAACAACTGAGAAAGAACTCTCTTATTGAAGTATGAATGAGAGGTTACAAGTCTCTAGCATTCGAGAGGCTAGAACTCTCCCAAGACTGATCCAATTTCTGAATGAATCATAACTACTAACTAACTTCCCTATTTTTCAGGGAAGGTAACTTCCAGCTGTTACAACTTCCTAACTAACAGCTGCCCCTTCTAACTACTATCAGAATAGCAGAAACCTCCCCCTAACTACTGGGTCCAGCAACCGACCCAACACCCAGAGATTAGCTGGCCTGGCCCAAATCACCCTCTCCTGTCCTGTTTTTCCTACGGTACACCTTAGTGATAGGAGGCCTAATATTGATTCTATCAATGCCCGCCCCTGAAAGGCTCACCTTGTCCTCTAGGTGGAACCAAGGAAAAACCTCTTGTAGTTTCCTAGCATCTTCCCAGGTGCTTTCCCACTCCGGGAGATCCTGCCACTTGATAAGGGGTTCAACAACTCCCTTTGAACTGAGCCTGACTTCCACAACATCTTCAGGCTGCACCCATTTAAGCAAGCAGGCAAAGGGTGAACCTTGACATTAGGACCTACCACTTTCTTCAAGAGGGACACATTTGAAAACTGGATGCGATTTACCATGTTCCGGTAATTGAAGCTTGTAGGCCACTGCACCAATCTTCTCTAAGACGAGGCTTTTTCTATAGCAGTAAAAGGACGACTCAGAAAATAAGTGAACATATTTAGTTTAATGATCCACTACCACAAACATAGCACCTCCCAGGTTAAATTGATAGAAACCAGCCAAGAAGAAGAAAGAAAACACTGATATTTTTGAAGTATCTCCCAGGTTATTCGAGAGAACCTGGACTCTACTAATTCCCAATTTACAAATGATCCAAAAGATGCTAACTCTTATTTATAGTACTCCCACCCTGTCAAACAACCGATTATCCCAAAAGCTTAGCTGTTGGGTAACAGCCTCTGAATGATTTTAAATCTAACGCACCCTTACCTGAACTAACTCTCTCAACTGACTAAACCACTAACACCCTAACTAACTCCCTTAACTAACTAAGATTTGCTAACAGACTATTGGAGTATGTATTATATCTTGTATTGAAAATTGTGTGAAACCTGACTAATTAGCCTTTTCAAATTTCTGCCTTTTTTTGCCTTTCAAAATTTGGGTCTGTCTGGCATATTTCATGTGTTTGTTAGAGTACAACATAAACATCTATTTCCACCATATTTCTTTATTCTCAATTTTGTTTGAGTAGTTTTCTCTCCTGATTATGTTGATGGTATTACTTTTTCCACAGGAGGAGCCAATTCCAGAGGTCAATGATGAGACAGTGGATGAGTTGACACAGAAGGTTGCTAATGCTGCTCTCCATTCTTAGTTAGTTCAAGCTTTGATTCATAATTTTGATTAGGATTTAGAAGACTTAATTCAATCCTATGCCCCTTTCAATTCCTCAAAGACAAAATGGGTTGCTACTTAGAAACCCTACCACTTTTGTGGAGAAGCTAACTGTAGGATTCCGATGTTATGGACTACCCCATTTTGTGTTACCACAGCACGTCATGTAAGTATATATAATTTGTGTAATATTGCTCATTATTGCATCAAGATGTATATTAGTTACTACCTCCGTTCCTTATTAACTGTCTACATTCAAGAAAAAAAATGTGTTCCTATATATCTATCCACTTAGCGTCTAAAGAGAACATTAAATGATGTTTTTTCTAACAATACCCTTGTATGAGCAATAAATGAAGAAAGATAAAACAAATTCTATAGGGTAAAATAGGAAAATAACTAATACTTTTAAGAAAATCAACAAAATTAATTGCACTCTTTAATATGTGTTTTTTTTTTTCCTCTCTAGACAGTTAAATATAGACGGAGGTAGTATTAAATATAGACGGAGGTAGTAGTACTTAATATTCATCCTTAAACAGCAGGTGCGGACGGACCCAGATGCATTGCTTTCTTACCATGAGAATTATGAGCAGAAAATTTCTTGCTTTGCATACATATTGTTATACATCTTTTGGTAGATGCAAGACTTGCTGAAACTGTTGGCATGCATATTTTGGATGCCTTTCAAGGCAGGATCGGTAAATGGTATGCTATTTGTGTTTGTCCTTGGTCCCTTTACAGTAGAAACTCTTTAAGTTAATACTCGGTAAATTAATAAACTCAAATAATAAATTTGTCCGGTCCTGACTTGGGCCAATGTAAAAAATTGAAAAATTCGATAAAATAATAAGATAATAATTTTTCGGGAGATCCCTTTATAATTTTCGGTCCCAAAAAAATCATAAATTAATAATTCATAGAAATTGAAAAAATATATTACACTCTATTGAAATATGATTCAATAGTTGGATGTTTTCCTTTAAAGTTTAAGTCTATTTGGAGCTCATCTCTAACTTTTTTTATTACATCAAATAGCTCAGGTGTTATATTTTTTGTATTGTATCATAAAGTTGCATTTTTGTTTTGTATGTACAGTATAATTACTTAAAAGCTCTTTAAATTTATAATTATTAAAGCATCAATAAATTAATAACTCTCTAAATTAATAAATTTCTCCGGTCCTAACATTATTAATTTAAAGAGTTTCTAGTGGATTTTTATTTTAATAACTACAGAAAGTAATCATTATTCCACTTTGGAAAAAAAAAGTAAGAAAACGGAAGCTGGCACATGCCGTGCATGCTCAATAGTGTCAGCACCAAATTTCATTCGTCTCCATTTCAATTAAATTTTGATCTAATTTAAAATTTTTATTTTTATTTTACTTAATTTTTGTTCATGCGATTACAGTTTTTTTTATTAATTTTTTTATCATTAGGAAAAAAAGGGAAAACAAAGAATACAAAATGGAAGGAAAGAAAAAATATATAAAAAAAATGAAAATACTTTTCTTGTCTAAGTTTTTGTTTAGGGATGTAACAAGCATGGAAAGGAACAGTTTTCCATTTAAAATGAGGTTGCTTGACGTAGAGCCATGTGTTTTCTTGCAATGTACCCAAAAAAAAGTAGAGCAATGTGTGGTACAATATTGAAGCACTTTGAGCACTTGCTTTCGACCAAAAAAAAGAGCACTTGCTAAAGCCAAAGATTGCACGAAACAGGACCTATTACTAGACTATTCTACTCATGCCTTGGTAGTTGGTAGGGAAGAAAAATGATAGTATCATTTTTTTACAACACTCATCTTTTTATTGGTTAGAATTCATGTAACATGCATTAAAAATATAGGCTCCACTTTTAATTTAATGAGATATACATGAATTTTAATCGAAATAATAAAGAGTGTTAAAAAGAGAGAGTTAATATCACTCCACTGATAGGGAAACACAAAAAAATGGGCTAACTGCCACAACCCAAAAGTGGGAAGATTCTTCTCATTTGTGTACACTGCACCTCAAAAGGATCTTATCAGTAAAATGGCAAATTGCAGAAGCCCATGATGAGGGCCTAGAAAAGGGACAAAGCAAATGAAGAAGAATGAAACCCTCGGGAAGCATGAGCTGTTCATATACAAAAGGATGGGACATTATGGAGGGTTGGCGTAAAAAGGATAAGGTCATAAGGATGAACGTGAAAGTCATTTTATATTTTTATTTGAAGTATAGAGAATGCTAATAGAGTACAAAACTTATGGAATATTAAGATGGTAGTAAAGGTGCTCAGTGAATCAAGATACATGATTTGGTAGCAAGACAAATGGACGGTGTTAATTGTTTGCTTCCTTTTGTAGTTTAATTGTATATATCTTTCTTTTTAAATATAGGAGGATCATAAAAATAGGGAGCCTAAGATATATATAAAAGCATTTTCTTTACTATTTGGTTCAAACTTACAAAGTTAACAATGATATAAAATTTAAAATAGAATTTTGGAAGCATTTGTGTTTGGTGTGTAAATATTTGTCTTGTAATTTTAGTTTTATAACTTGTATGCCATGTTTGATATTTCTAATGTTGTTACTGATTTGGGTTTTGAAATAAATTTATATTATTAGATACAGAATGGTAACTGGTCAAACCAAACCTCATCCACATGAGTGGGAGAGTGTTTAATTTGGACAAATAATATTGTGAGCAACTTATTCCCATCTCTTAGGTTGTGTTTGGTTGTAAAAGGAAAAAGTAAGAGGAAAGAAAGTGAAAGGAAAAAGAGAAAGGAAGAAAAGAGTGGAAAGAGAGGTGATGATTTTTTAAGTTGTTCGATGTAAGAGATATTGTGAGGAAATTTTCCATTCTCCAACTATCCTCAATTGATCAGTACTTTGGTTGCAAGAGTATCTCAGTGACTCAGTGATTATGCTTCTAATTGGAAAATGGTGCTTACACACCTCTCTACTTCTAGAGAGATATAGAAATAGATGACAGAGAAATGTGTGATATGATAAGTGATGTTATAGAATAGATGAGAGAGATATGAAAAAAAATATGCGAAAATTAAATGATATGTAAAAAAAACAGAGGTGTGAGAATATTAAAGTTCTTTTTTAAATATTGTTCAGATTGAGATATATAATTGGAGACAGGATTATTACTTTTACGGTTTTACTCAGGGTAAATGGTCACATTGATCCCTAAATGTTCCCACCGACTTCAAAATCGTCCCTGGAAGAATTTTATTAGGCTCGCGGTCCCCAAATGTGGCAAAAATCAGTCATATTAGTCCCTGACGTTAAAAACCTCTAACGGACGTTAATCCAATTAATAAAAGTCAACATTATCTTTCTAAGTTTCTTTCACTTTAGTCCCTTTCTTCTTTCTTTCATCATCTTCATCCCCCTTCTTCCATCATCTTCACCAAAAACTCCTCCCCTTCTTCATCAACCCATTATGAAACAAAAATAATAAAAAATCAAATAGAATTAAAAACCCAGAACCTTCTATCATCCTCTCTTCTTCTTCATTATCCATCTTCTTCTTCATCATAACAACTCTCAAACTCTCACACAAAATTATTTAAATCCATAAATCAATAAAGATCTGGGTTTGAAGATTTTTATTGATTTATGGATTTAAATAATTTTGTGTGAGAGTTTGAGAGTTGTTATGATGAAGAAGAAGATGGATAATGAAGAAGAAGAGAGGATGATAGAAGGTTCTGGGTTTTTAATTCTATTTGATTTTTTATTATTTTTGTTTCATAATGGGTTGATGAAGAAGGGGAGGAGTTTTTGGTGAAGATGATGGAAGAAGGGGGATGAAGATGATGAAAGAAAGAAGAAAGGGACTAAAGTGAAAGAAACTTAGAAAGATAATGTTGACTTTTATTAATTGGATTAACGTCCGTTAGAGGTTTTTAACGTCAGGGACTAATATGACTGATTTTTGCCACATTTGGGGACCGCGAGCCTAATAAAATTCTTCCAGGGACGATTTTGAAGTCGGTGGGAACATTTAGGGATCAATGTGACCATTTACCCGTTTTACTGAATGAGAGTTTGTTCTCAAATTTCTTTATTAATAAATAATTTTATGAAAGTGAATATAACCATACCACTATCCATCATTTTCGAGTTAAAGATTGACTAATTCTAAATCTAAATAACAATATATATGGTCATTAATGAATCATGGACCCGATCAACACCATGACTGTAACTGTCTCCACACTATTCAATATTCAATCCACCATTTCCTCACATGGTACTCTCTCTCTTTCTCTCTTTCTCTTTAAATTCTTGGTGTGCACTCACAAACACATCACAACACTAAATAGATTCATTCAACTCTCAATTCCATCCCTGAGATCGTAGAGACATCACTAATAAACAACATTTTGCAATGCCTTCCTTGATTTAAGTACTTATCTTCTCTGACATTTAAATTAGCCAATTTTATCTGTTCATCATATATTTTTGTTGTTCCACTCATTGTTTTTATCATTTATTCATTTCAACTACTTTTCTTTGATTAGGTTCTTTTGATCTCTTGCTCAAGATTATTGTGCTGTCTCATTTCCTGAGTTTGATAAAGCCATAGAAGGATGACTTGTGTATGGTTCTGTATCTATACACGTTGTCCTACAACGAATGTGATTTCTTTAATTAATTTCACGGATATCAGCCAATATTGTGATTGTGGTAAGACCTTCATCGAATTGCAATTAATCAAGTTTATTTCTCACAACCTTATTTTAGTTAGTTTCCTAATAATCTCTTTTTCAGGATGCATATCCTTACATGTTCAATTAACCAACTAACATTGTCACAGATTTAACACTTTACGTTCGATACAAAATTGCTCATCCATAATAACTGACCAAATTGATTTGATGTGTACATTTATATCCCCAAGGTTGCTTCTCATTATTTATTTTTCTTCCTTTGATTTTTGTTTCAGAGGCAACTTTCAGTATGGATATAGGGTTGTCTCTACCGCCACACCCACTACCTAAATATGTCTATTGTGCTCATTAATTGGCTGAATTTGATGTCAAACCCACAGAAGTAAATATGGAGGAGCTCCATTAACAAGTGGAAAACCTCGGCAAAAATTATAAATTCACGCGAATACTAGATACTGAAGAACGATCAAGAAGTGATGCTTCTATGTCTAAGTTGATATGAAGGGAGCAATGACTTACAAACACACTTGAAGCGTATAAGAGATTTCACGGACAACCTCAACAAAATTTCCTCTATCAATTCCTCAGGGAGACGAGGGTTCAGCATTTTCTCCCTATTCGTAGCCACAATCTATAGCACAATGTTCTTTTGCTCATGTTGCTACAGTAGTTTTGTTGGTTTCGGTTTAAAAAATTCCAGTTATATATGCAGTATTGAAACTAACGTGTTATTTTGTAATTAAATATATATTTAGGATATGAGAAAAAATATATTTAATTAATAAAATTCATAAATATATTTAATTTTTTATTTATGAATAGTTGCAAAGTTAATAATAATTAAAAAAATTATAATTACGCAATTGAATTTCGAATAGTAATTTTCTTCTTTTTGACTTTTGATATAAAATAGTAATAATTATTTTGATTCAATATGGTTTTTACTTTTTTATACCAAAATCTATAATAGCTTTCGACACTCCTGAAAATTCTGTTAGCCTCTATTTTTTCGGGTTAGTGGCTGTTTTTCACCGCATCTAAGTCCTCGACGGATGCCTCTTCTAGTTGGTCGTTTGGTGCTTGATTCGGGTATAGGTCCTTGTGGATGTTGTTTGAGGTTTATCGTGCAATTTGTGCAGGGGAGATGCTTATTAGGTGTTGGGTTTCTGAAGTTTTACTTTTGGGTGCACCTAAGCAATTTAATTCTAATGTCTTTTGTCCAATGAATTATTGGGTAGTAATTTAACTCATCCTAATTTTTTTGTAGGTTTTTCTATGTATTATTGGGGGGTTTTGCTCACTTTGTTGGGTGCTATTTGTACTATCAACCATTCTATCTAAAAAAAAGTTTTTGCTTTTTTAAAAAAATTATCCTTAAACTTTTGTATTACACCTTCGTTGGCACATTCCAGCCATCACCACCCTATACAACATTGTCACCGTCACCACTACTACCACAACAAACTCCGCCACCCCCTCACAATCGCCTAAACCACCCTCCACGACCACCACTACCACCTCCACCACTGCCGTCACCACCACCACTCTCTACCACAACTACCATCCACCAAACACATTATTGTATCAATTTAAATAATATGATAAGTTAGATAGTGTATCACCAAACGATGCATAATATCAAATTTTTATTAGGTCTTATCATATTAGATCTAATACAATTTGACCTAACACTATTAAACCTTATACAATACAACGTACCAAACGAGCCCTTAAAATTACCATTTGTTCATTTATTTTTTACTACTGATGTAAATTTTGAGTAATTGACATTTAGGCCAACTTTCTAGAGTATGCTACACGCAAACAGAAGTATATATTCACTTTCTTAATGCATTTTATGATTATGGATAATCAAGAGCAATAATTAACGAATTTCAATCATCTATAAGTCTATAACCAATATCTTTATCCATCGCTTTCGAGTTAAAAATTGACTAATTCCAAATTTAAACAAACCAAGACTATATTATATGGTCATTAATGAATCGTATATAGACACAATACAAATAATGCCATTGTGCTTTAGGAGGTGGTCCAGTCTATAATGAGATCGAACAGGCGAGACAGAAACTTGATTTATAACTTTGATTCAGAGAAAACTTATGTCCGATTGGATTGGTGTTTCTTGGAGACGACGTTGTTGGAATTTGGTTTCCCTGAATGTGTATTAGTCTAATAATGTATTGTGAGACTTTAGTTTGAAACAATGGAGATAGACTCCCAGCCTTCAGCCCCAAAAGAGGCTTGAGAAAGGGATACCCCCTATCCCCTCATTGCTTTGTTCTTTGTATGGAGAGATTGAGCTCGCTTAAAGTGGTTGGCTTGGAGGTTCAACTCTCATCTTTTGTTTGCTGATGCGCGACTCCTATTTACTCAAGCCTCAGAGAATAATTATATCTTCACACCTAAAAAATGAGGTGTGGAAAGGTAGAGAAAGAGAGAGATAGGAAGAAAGGAGAGAGAAAGTAAAGATGTGATAGGTGATTTAATTGATAAAGAAAAGATAAATAGATAGAAATATAATGAAGGTGGAAAAGAAGTGGAGAGATGTGTATATATCATAACTCGTGCCAGCCTCAGAGGATCATGATACCATGGTAAAATAGATTTTGACTATCTTTTTCAAAGCTTCAAGTCTTAAGGTTAATGCGGCTAAATCTAGAGCTATGGTTAGAAAAATCTCAGCATTGTCATGAAGGAGTGAGTTATCAACGTTACGGGCGTGCAATTCTCTTATGATATAGGTAAGTACCTTGATTTTCCTATTTTAAATAAGAGAGCGATTAAGAGGGATTTCCAATTTATAGTTGACAATATTAATTTTAGGGTTTTCTCTTGAAAAAACAAATTTCTCAACAAGGCGAGTAGGCTTACTCTTGTCCAATATGTGCTTGGCCAAAGTTGGAGCTCAACAGGTGAGAAACTTCCTTCTAGTTTTAGAACCCCCGAATGATCTTGATCCTCTCCTCTTAGCGGATGCTTAGGAACTAGTTTCGCTTGGGCTTACCTAGCCTTGGGTGCAGGGACAGACCCAAATGTCATAGAAATGGGGCAGTCGCCCCTTGAGAGAATTTTTTTCCTTAATCTTCTATATATATATATGTAAAGGAGACTTGAGTTTTTTGCATTAAATACATCAAGTAATTCCTACCTCTACATTAAAATACAGTAAAAATAAAGAATTTCATTTGCAATAAATATATCAAATAATAAAATTAAAACTGAATAAATTGTAATGTCAAAAACTATTCAACTACCAACATTAAATAATATATTTATAAACTTATTTATCTTCATTTTTATAATTATATATATATTAATTATAAAATTTCCTATACATTTAAGTAAAAGTTAAATATAATGTGATAAAAATTTAAACATATGTAGTTAAAATATTAATTATTGACCTCAAGTTGAGAAAAAAAATTAATTTATATAGAGTAATATATTTTATATAAAATAAATATATGAAATATCATAAATAGTCAATGATTAAATGCTTTTCGTAAAGATATACTTTGAATTTTTTTTAATAGTTACATGTGTTGTTTAATATAGATTATAATGTTGTTTTGTGTTATTTTATAAAATAATTTTACATACATAAAAAATTGATATACTATAATTATTTAAGTCTTTTAGAATAATCTTTTTATATACATTAAAAAGTGTATAGAGTAACACAAGATGATATTTAGAATAAAATTTTATTAAATAATATTTTTATATGGAAACATTATTTATAATTAAAATTAATTAATTTTACTAATAAAAAATTAGAAAATAGTTTTTAAATTATAAAATGCCGCAATAATTTATTAATAAATAATTTATAAAAATATTTTTAAAATTAACATTATTAAGTATGACGTGAATGTCAAAAAAGTATGACGTGTATGTATTTTTTTCAGAAATTTATTCCAATATAAATTTTGATATATTATATATTAGTAAAAAGGATCAACTTAAAGAAGTATAATAGAGAAAAATAATTAAGGCTAAATTATAATAAAAATATATTATAATTTATTGTATGATTAAATAAATACATTTTTAAATTGTTAAAATTATTTCAATGCTAATTATTAAATTTGAATAGTATTAATTATTTACACAAAGAAAACTCTAATACTCATAATGTTTTGACACAATAATTATTATTTTATTATAATTTATAAGTAAAAAATATTTAATATATACTTCATATTTTTATTTAAACTATAATAAATTTTATATAATGTTGATAAAATTGTGAAAACACCCGTGCAACGCATGAGTTTTATATCTAAGGGCCCGTTTGGTGGTCAGGATAGGATATGATAGGATATGATATGTGAACATGATATCTACAGGATAGGATAAGAGCAGGATAGACTCTTATCATATCCTGTGTTTGAGGTGCACATGATAATGATAGGATATGATAAGGAAAAATGTATCAGATTTATATTAGAATAAAAAATACATTTAAAATTGATCATTCTATTAAATTTAATTTCTTTACATTTTCATGAATTAGTCTATATTTTAAAATAAATAAAATTAATTTAAATTTTATTAATTAGCCTATTTTATTGTTTTGAAGATACCCTATATTTTAAATAAAATTATGCAGTTAACCGATTGATTTTCACTTAGTTGTGACACGTGATAATTAACAATAAAAGTTAACTAAATTAAGAATATTATTATTTCAAAAGTAATTTATATTTGAATTATAAATTATTATATAAGTAGATAAGTAGTTTTAAATAATAGGAGATGAAAATAAAAAATTAATCTATTACTATTAAAAAATCAATATTTGTAATCAATGTTTTTCACTTAGTTGTGACACGTGATAAACAATAAAAATTAACTAAATTAAAAATATTATTATTTCAAAAATACTTTATATTTAAATTATTATATAAGTAGATAAATAATTTTTAAATAATAGGAGATGAAAATATTAAATTAGTCTATTATTATTAATAAATCAATATTTGTAAGTGAGTAGTCTATTTTTACTATTTATGAATAATAATTTTATTTATTTTTTATTTTAGTTAAATTAATATTTTTATATTTATTAATTAATATTATTATAAATTATAAATTATATAATATTAAAATAAATTAATTTGGAGTTAGGATACTGAAAGAAAATATATAACTGGTATCCTATCCTGCTCTATCCTAGCTCCCCCCTCAGGATAACTTTTACACATGATTGACAGGATAGGATAGAAGACATGATAGTGTTATCATATCCTGCTGGTGCAACAAACAACAGATAACAACAGGATATGATTATTATCCTGTCCTATCCTATCCTATCCTGGTCACCAAACGGGCCCTAAGTAACATAGTATATTGATGTTATATTTGCCCTTATAAATTTTTCTACTACCTCTTCTAATTAAACATTTTTAATTTTACTTAATGTGATAACCTTTCGCCTCCTCATCATTTTTTCTGACCTTGGGTGTATTTTGTTGCTTTCTTGTTTTGTTTTCTTAGTCTCTTCGTATAAAAAACTTAGTCTTATTTTGTTTTAAAAAATAATAATTTTTCATTATAACACAACAAAAATGTGTTTTTAACAGGTTTTACAAAATGAAAACAGGACTTCTGTATATTATGAAAGCATTCCTAGAAGACACACACTAACACCATAGCATGTCTTTGTTATAAATTGTAGTTTGACGGTTTGACCAAATTTACACAATTACAATTTTACATGCTTTATCATTTCCCAAACAAAAGTGAAAACTTTTCTTGTTTTACTTTTTGTTTTTTGTGTAAACTTAGTACCTTTTCCGATGGAGAAAAAGAAAAGAATATTTTAGTACAATGGTACAAAAATCAATTGAAAGTGGCAAGCCATTTTGACCATGCACGATTAATTCATGCGCTGCTAAGAACATGTGATCTCTGTTCAAGGTACAACATGAAAGTGAACAATTAAGAAAAGAGACAAAAATAGATAATAAATGTAAACACAGTTCTGGGGGTAAAAACTAGTGAGAGGTGAATATTGAGAAGAAGAAGAAGAAGAAGAAAAAAGAAAAACATGGGATCAAAACCACTCAACAAAACAGGTAAGTCATGTTGAAGTGATTTGGAATTTGCATCACAATTTCAGTTTGTAAAATCTGGTGAGGGTAATATGTTTTGATAATATGTGGAAGTAATTGTTGCTGATCTTTGTTTAGGAGTACCAGATTTAGTGATGCACAAGAACCAACTACAAGAGCATGTTCAGAAATGTGGTTGGCCATTGCCAGTTTATGCAATACACAATGAAGGATTTGCTCATGCTCCAAAGTTCAGGTCTACTCTATGGGTGAATGGAAAAGAGTACAAGTCCAGGCTCACATATCCCCATAAAAAAGATGCAGAACAAGATGCTGCAGAGCTGGCTCTTAAAAGCCTTGTTAGTAATGAAAATAAGAAGAATGAGGAGCATTGCAAGATTCTTCCTGTAATTAGTTTCATCCTTCATGTGCTTATATTAAATGTCATTTTCTTGTTTATGATGCAGTTGGTTTGGTCTTTCTTTAAGTGTTGAAGTTGTTTTGGTTTTTCTCCTAGGATCTAATGCAGAGCAAATCAATCCTGTATGAGTATGCTGTGAAAATGAACCTGAAAAGCCCCCAATACAGTACCACTCAACAAGGAAAGTTGCATCCAGTTTATGTCTCCACATTAATGTTTAATGGGGAAAGTTACCCTGGAAAAGTTGGCAAAAGCAAAAAGGAGGCAGAACAACTTGTAGCATTTGTTGCTATCGAATCACTTCTTGGTAAGGATTTAATATTGATCAATCTGAATAAAAAATTACTTCAAGATCTGAAGTGTAGATATATTCTGTGCCTATAGCTAATGAGCTATAGTCTGTCTCTATTTTTCAGAATCCAGTTCTTGTGGTCATCTTCATCATATAATTAAGTCCAAGGCCAGAATGCAAGGTAACTTGTCACTTATATAGAGCCATGTTTTGTTTTACCAATTATAAGTGTCTTATTGAAGTGAAGTATAAGTGTTTATAAGGAACTAACAATTCTACGTTGTTGTATGCATGCCCGGAAGGTTCTTCAAAGCTGGTGATTGATATTCCTGTAAGTTGTTTCCTATGTAATAAGAAAATCATGAAAGAAACTTGATTTGAAACTCTAACTCATTGGATTTGTTAGTCTTAATTTGCTTGTGTTGTTCTTTCTTAAGTAAAGAGTAATCAATTATTTTCGTCTTGTTTGGTGTTTGCAGCCCCCATCTGCGAACATTAGTGGACTGGACTCAACTGTTAATAAGCGAAAACTTGGCACTGTTAACCCTGGAAGTAAGAAACTAAAAAGGGAAGATGGTGAGTTTCTTTCTAAGTTGTTTTTCAATGTTTCCTCACATAAGGGCTAATTTCAGTAACACTATTGAGATGAAAAATGGCATCTCAGGATTATGGACATTTAGATTGAATTTGAAATAAGATACTAATATCTAAAACTATTAGTTTCTGTTTTTTAATTGGATACATCTCTTCTGTTCTGCATGTTTGGAAATATCTGGCCAGAATATAAACTTTCTAGCTTTGTTTTTATTTTTTGATAAGCAACTTTCTAGCTTTGTAATTTGGTAATGTCATTAAATTAGGTAAAATGCTAGAGTTTGAAGACATAAGGGAATGACTAATATGGCTTTGTTTGTGTATTCCTACTACATTTTTTAACATATTTTTGATGCCTCTGTTTTGGGTCCCTTTAATATGCACAAGGATTTCCTTGTGTAACTTTGCACAACCAAAGGAATTGTCCTTTTTACCCTTACTCGAAAATTTAATCTCATCTTTATCCTTTCCATCATCTTCATCATCTTCAACCCAAACAACCCAGATTCATCCACACCCAAATTCAGATTGAAAAAAAACCTAATTTCATCCCCACCTACAAACACCTAAACGCTGTTGCAGCCACTGTTTCCTCGCTGAGCCAAGTTCGCTGGAGAGGCTCCAAAGTCCCATCCCACAACCACCTTGCCTTTGCAGGATCCAAACCAGAAAAATCCACCATTATAAATCCCAGATCCAGCAGCAGAAAGAAGATGGAGGCGCCGAGACCACCATTTTGTTGTTGCTTCTACATTTTCTGGGTTTTTTGGTGGTTAGGGTGGGTTGGCTCAGTGTGGGTGGCGTTGGCAGTGGTGGCTTGGCGGTTATTACTGGTGTGGGTTGTGGGTGGGGTCGGTGGGGTCGGGGGTTGCTGGTTTCTGGGTTGGGGTTGGGTTTCAGTGGGGGCTCTGGGTGGTGGTGGTGGTGTTTGGTGGGGATGGGTGACGTTGCTGGTGGTGGCAAAAATTTGAAACTTTGGCAGAAGAAGAAGGCGTGGGAAATTTTTGGTGATGGGTGGTGGGGTTTGAGTTCCAGAGAAAGGGGAAGTTTCAGAATCTGGGGTGGGGTTTGTGGATGTGGGTATGGTGGGTTGATGATGAAGGAGAAGAAGAAGATGAATGGTGATGATGAAGATGAAATGTGTATGTTTGGTGGGATTTGTGGTGATGATGATTTTGTGTATGTTTGGTGGGACGGTGCTTTGATGAAGATGGTGTGGTTTTTTTATGATGATAATGTTTTTCTTAATTTGGATTTGGGTGTGGGATGAATCTGGGTTGCTTTGGGTTGAAGATGATGAAGATGATGGGAAGGATACAGATGAAATTAATTTTTGGAGCAGGGGTAAAAGAGACAATTTTGTGGTTGTGCAAAGTTACACAAGCAAAAAACTTGTGTATATTAGGGGGTTTTATTGGTTTTTTTTAGGATGGCATATTTTAAACACCAAAGAACAAAGGACAAAATGAGGATACAAGCTTTGACAGAGGTTTCTTCAATTCTTCACTATATATTCAAAGTTTTTGTTTAATGGGCATGTTAGGAGTATTTATTTGATCAATTCCTTTCTAGGTTGTGATTATTGAATAGCTGTTTAACAATGAATATTCTTACAGAAAATCTTTGCATTCTGAACATATTTTAGAGCATTCTAAATCTTTGTTCAATCTTTGCATTATGGCTAAAAAGCACTTTTGGCCCCTGATGTTTCAAGTTTGTGCAAATTCTGCCCCTACTCTATTTTTGTCGATGTTTCTACCCCTCATGTTTTCAAACAGTGCATCGTCTACCTCTTATGTTTTCAAACAGTGCATCGTCTACCACTGACGGAGGGGTAGACAGTGCACTGTTTGAAAACATGAGGGGTAGAAACATCGACAAAAATAGATAGGGGCAGAATTTGCACAAACTTGAAACACCAGGGGCCAAAAATGCTTTTTAGCCTTGCATTATTGAGAACTAGTGCATTTTTACCCGCGCGTTGCACGGGGAATATGTCTATTGTATTTGATATATCGATTCATATTTTAAATTATAAATATTTAAGATGCTAAGAATATAAGAATAATAATAATAAAGATGTAGACATTTAAAGAGTACAAATTTTGAAAAACACAGAAGTTAATAAACCAAAAGCTTTAATTTTTGCATGTGAGGTATAACTGAATTTTGTTTGTGAAGATGTATACTCGTGTTGCATAAAGGGTAATGTTTTTGTGTTTTAGATATATAACAATACATAAATATATAATTATTTTTTAAATTATTAAAAATACACTTAAGTTATAGAAAATGAATTTTATTTTTTTTAACTCGTACAAATTTTCATTTT
Organism: Lotus japonicus; assembly: GCF_012489685.1. Lineage (NCBI taxonomy): Eukaryota > Viridiplantae > Streptophyta > Magnoliopsida > Fabales > Fabaceae > Lotus > Lotus japonicus. The sequence goes on from NC_080042.1 coordinate 63,386,708, forward strand.
CATGTAAAATGTTTCTCCCCGTGAGATCTCGTAACTCTAATTTGTTAGCACTAATAAATTCAGGTCATAATTTTATAGTCCATATGTATTAATATTTTGTATTCCTCGTACTTTTCTTACTATCAAATTATTATAGTTATATACTTATATAATAAATATACACTTTTTAAATTTTGAAAATAATACTAAAGTTAACTATATTAAATTTATTCTATTAAAATAATATCAATTAATTAGTTTAGAATATAATGATTGTATAAAAAAAGTATAATGATACTTTTATATAAAACAAAATCTCACGTAGATAGCATTATAGTACTTTAAAATTAAAACATACAATTGAAAATTACACGCAAATACAAACAACAACCGCTTTTAGGTTTCAGAGCCGACTTAGATGCAAATCATCTTACTCAATGGATTCTCATTTATCAGACAAACAAAATCTTATAAATTTCATAAATCAATATAGATTTAAAATTTTCAAATTAGCCAAGTTAGATTTGTTTTGGAAATGAATTTTAGGTGCAGAAATTTTTCCTCGTCATTTATACCCCCTCCGTCCCCTATTAGAAATCACTTTTTGTGAGTTTTTTTTGTCCCAAAATATAAGTCACTTTACAATATCTATGCAACATTAATTTTTTCTCTACATGTTTACCCTTGTAGCATTTAAAGAATTTTCCTACTTTCCAATATTTTTCTTTATTATCGAGGTCACTTTCATTTATATCTACTCAAAAAACTTCCAAAACTTATTTTTTATTGGTGGAAAGGGGTTTTCAAGATAGTGGAACATTAATATGGAGAGAGAGGTAGATGAGATTCATTGAATTGATATACTTTTAAATGTGGTCCGTTTAGGAAAAAAGATACAAATTTATTGTAACTAACTAATTCTAACCACTTTTCTTAATCCTAGAGAATTAGGTAAAAGTGACTTATAATAGGGGACAGAGGGAGTAACTGAATGCATTCGGTTGGTATCTCATTTGATTTTATTTGAAATTTGACATAATATCAATCAATTAGTTTAGAATATAACGATTGTTTAAAAAAATATAATGATACCTTTTATATAAAACAAAATCTCACGTAGGTAGCATTATTGTAATTTAAAATTAAAACATATAAATTGAAAATTAAACCCAAATACAAACAGCAATAGCTTTTAGATTTCAGAGCAGCTTTAGATGCAAATCATCTTACTAAATGGATGCTCATTTATTAGAGAAATAAAGAAGTTAACTGTATAGAGAAATCCTTGGGGTTTTACAAAATCTCACGTTACATATACATAAAGAAATCTCTAAAGTTAAAAAGAAAATTTTACAATGATAGTTTTTATATAAAACAAAATCTCACGTTACATATACATAAAAAAATCTCTATAATTAAAAATAATATTTTAAAATTAATAATGATTGCATTCACATTAATAATGGTTGATTTGCCGGAGTAATATCCTTTCACCCTCCATAAATGTACATCAAACCTTGTATACAGTAACCTATGAGCTCTAGTCCGTAGCTAATGAGAAACTCTGCCAAATTCACCTAGCAACCATCAAATCTCTGCGTGTCCATAGTAGCTCTGTGGTCCCTCAGCACCAGATCAGCTCCATTTTCCTGGAATTCACAATAAATAAAAATATGACAAATTAAGAAAAAATAAGAATTAAAGTACCTAAATCCTAATTAAATCTAAAATTTAAAAATGTACTAATTAAAGATAGATAAAAACTCTCAAAATCTATCAAATTACAATAAAAACTTATAAAATCATAAATTAAATAAAGACCTAAAATTCAATAAAGACACCATAAAAATTAATTAATAATTTCAAAATAAAATAAAAGATCCAAGATAAAATCAAGAAATAAACAACTTAAATCTTAATCAAATCTAAAATTTAAAAAGGTACTAATTAAAGATAGATAAAAACTACCAAAGTCTAGCAAATCACAATAAAAACTCATAAAACCCTGAATTAAATAAAAATCCAAAAATTCAATAAAAATACAATAAAAATTAATTAACACTCTTAAGGGAATATGTAACTATATGGTTTAGAACTTATGAAAGGTGCTGGTAGACTGGCGGTATGTTTTTCACGGGAATTGAAAACCTTTTACCATGTACATTATGAGAGGGAAGGTAACGTTTGACACAAAGAAAACTTATATAAGAACAGAGAGGGAAATATTGAATGGTAACATATTGACCATGTAATCAATATTTTAATTGTAAACATAAACGGGATGCCAATCATAAATAGATAAATATTTTTAATTTAAATTCACTTTAAATCTTTTGAAATATTAATAAAATATATAACAAAAAGTTCATATGCAAATAAATAAATGTTCTCAAGATTTAGCTTAAGCAAATAAGGGACCATAAAATTCTAAAGAAAATTCACCATTCCAGAAAAAAAAAATGCAACCTAGCAATAGGTTTTGGCAATTCCAAATTAACACTAACCTATAGGTATTCAGTTGTAGAAGAATCCCACCAAAATTATGAAAAAATCTAAATTGTAAGGTGAAATGAATCACACTACTTTTCCACATACCTCGATTAATTAAAAAATATATATTTTCTATTGTTTTATATGCAAAATATTTTTTTTATTGATCTCACCTTGCTTATGTTAGTCACTAAGACTATGTTTGTATAAATGTTCACATACATTCAAATGCACCTATATCTCAATCTTTGTCAGTAGTACATGCCTCAAATTAAAGTACGTACTTATGGCCATTAACCTTAAGATTTGGATAACACACTGCAGTAAGATCTGGTTAGCCTAATTCATAAGCTTACAACATCAAAGAAACTTTTAATCCCCCCTTAAAAAGTGAGAACAGATGGAAAACAATTCATCTTTCATGACCAGTGAGAACAGATAAATGTTGAAATAATATACATAACAATGAAAAAAAATAAATGGGATGTTCATCTATCAAAGTTAATTTTTTTATCAACAAACACATTAATACATGAACATTACAAAACAATAATAATGAAACATAGAATGGGTTAAAACATGCTTTGGCGAACAAAAGACACTTCTAGAACTACATGGAAGAATCATTAAAATTGAAGAAGAAGGACTACCAGAGATATGAGGAAAATGATATGCCTTTGACTTTTGAGTGATAACAATTCTTAGTCTACAAAGCCACAAAGCATTGTTTTTGACATACCTGGAACAAAGAGGCTGAAGCAAGAAGTGAGAAACTCGTTTTTGAGTTTGAAGAACATACACTCTCAAATCTCAATTGTGATTTTCCACTGTAACCATAAAAAAAAATTCTCAATTGTGATGGGGATAAATTTATAATGAAAAATTTAATTGAAGTGAAGGTCCATGTTGTTTTTGAAGCATATATGATATGAGGTTTGCCATGGTTGAGATGAAGAAGGGAGAAATAGAGAAAATTGTGAGAATTTTGGAGATGGAGAACGTATGAAGGTTTTTTTGCTCTTCTAACCCTTTTTATTTTCTAATATAGATTGATATTGATACTCTATATAAAAAAAAAAATTTTAGGAAGATTTTTTTTAACAGAAACTATCTAACAAAGATACATAAAAACAAACAACCTAAATAATCAAATCTAAAATTTTAAAAGGTACTAAATAAATATAGATAAAAACTATCAAAATCTAGCAAATCACAATAAAAACTCATAAAATTCTGAATTAATTAAAAATTCGAAAATTCAATAAAAATACCATAAAAATTAATTAATGCTCTAAAAATAAATTAAGATTAAATCAAGAAATAAACAACCTAAATCCTAATCAAATCTAAAATTTAAAAATAATTTTTTATGAGAATTAACCTATAGAGAACGTATGAAGGTTTTTTTTGCTCTTCTAACCCTTTTTATTTTCTAATATAGATTGATATTGATACTCTATATAAAAAACAATATTTTTTAGGAAGATTTTTTTAACAGAAACTATCTAACAAAGATACATAAAAACAAACAACCTAAATCCTAATCAAATCTAAAATTTAAAAAGGTACTAAATAAATATAGATAAAAACTATCAAAATCTAGCAAATCACAATAAAAACTCATAAAATTCTGAATTAATTAAAAATCCGAAAATTCAATAAAAATACCATAAAAATTAATTAATGCTCTAAAAATAAATTAAGATTAAATCAAGAAATAAACAACCTAAATCCTAATCAAATCTAAAATTTAATGTGGCAAATAGGGCCAAGGTGGAAAAACTGATGTGTAAATTATTAAATGAGAATTAATAGGTGGAAAAGCTGATGTGTAAATAATTAAGTGAGAATTAATCTCGGAGCGACACGTCACTAACTTGGCCTGTGAGAGCGACACGTCATGCTAGAAGTTCTTCTTTTCTAACAAAGATACATAAAAACAAACAACCTAAATCCTAATCAAATCTAAAATTTAAAAAGGTACTAAATAAATATAGATAAAAACTATCAAAATCTAGCAAATCACAATAAAAACTCATAAAATTCTGAATTAATTAAAAATCTGAAAATTCAATAAAAATACCATAAAAATTAATTAATGCTCTAAAAATAAATTAAGATTAAATCAAGAAATAAACAACCTAAATCCTAATCAAATCTAAAATTTAATGTGGCAAATAGGGTCAAGGTGGAAAAGCTGATGTGTAAATTATTAAATGAGAATTAATAGGTGGAAAAACTGACGTGTAAATAATTAAGTGAGAATTAATCTCGGAGCGACACGTCACTAACTTGGCCTGTGAGAGCAACACGTCATGCTAGAAGTTGTTCTTTTCTAATATATATAGATAGATTCTCAATTCTAAGACCAATTTCTATTGACAGGTTTTTAACTTGTGAGTACACAGAAATGGAAATGGTTTTACATGCCAGGTAGTTTAGGGAAATTTTGTAACACAAAGAAGTAAACCAAATTCCACAGTTTTTGTCTTGTTAAGTATGGTACTATGGTTGATTAATAGGCTCTTGTCATTAGGATTTTGGTGGCTGACATATATGGTGGTTTAATTTGTGGACCTTTTCCTTTTTTTTCTTCAACTAATGGAGGCCGGTTACCTGCATGAATTACTTCTATTTACTTTTTATATGAATTTATATTTTGAATAAGATGCTATTTGTTAAATGCAACTCATTAATCAGTTTAAACATGAATAAAGTATATTGAGAAGGCGGGTTATAAAAATATGGTACTCAAGCCCATCAAATTTAGAGAAACCAGCAAGGACACACTACTACAGAAAATGGCAAGGTTGCTGTTAAAATATATCAAAGGTAGCGGTCAAAACCGGTGCATAGGAAGGCGCTGTCTTTGGAGCTAAGGTGCTAAGGTCGCGATTGTGATTTTTCAGAACCCCTTTAGACTCCAAATTTTTTGCAAAGCTGACAGCAAAGGTAGCTGTAGAATTTTTCAATTAATGATGTATGATAAATGAGCATGGCAGGCATGTATACAGATTACAACTAGGAGTAGAAAGTTAAATTTGGAAATTAATTATGATGGCTGGCGCAGGCATAGAAAATGAACATGCACACATGAGCTCCCAGATGTTACAAGCTAAGTCAATTGATGGCATAAAATCAGAACTTAAAACCCCTAGCTTCAAGTTCAAACCTCTTCATCCCATCCTTGATGAAGTAATTAAATTGTCAGTAAGTAAAGCTTGAATAACAATCATAGAAGTACAATTGACAACTGCAATGGTTGACTTCTCAAGCCCCTTTGGTTTTAATTTTGCTGCAAAATCTAATTGGTGGAGGAAACACAACGTAAAGAAATTCCAATCTATATATAGGCAAATGTTGGTCCATGATGCAGCATGATCCAACTAGCTGCTGTATCATAATCAAGCTTCACAAAATACACAAATAATAGCACAGACCTTGGCAGTCATGAAATGCTTAATGATGTGATTAACACTAAGAACAACTGAACAAGAATAAATACTAACAACATGTAACCAGTTCCTTGCTTCCAAAAAGGCAACAAAAGAAATAAAAACCCTACTTTCACAGAACTGAGTTCAATTTGCTGACTAATTTATTAAAAAAATAAATAAAGAAAAACAGGACACCTTCTATCAGTTTATAACAATAACTAAGAGGAAAAAAAAGAAGAAGTAGAAAATGGGTACTCAAACAAACCAAGTAAAAAAACGTAAGGAAAAACTCACATACCAACAGTATGCTCAAGCAGCTTAGTTATTCATCCATAATAAAACTTCGAAATGGATAGGAAGACAACTTCTCCCTTATTTCATCGACACTTGATTTTCAACGAAGGAAGAATCCTAAAGTTGAAAGTGAACTAGTAATGTTAAAATTGGATTAGAGGTGCCCACTAGGGTGGACACTTTGCATTTTGGTCCGCCGGTGGACCAAGGGATATTTTAGACTTTTTCGTTCCTTTCTTTTTCCCTTCCACTCTACCTTCCACACTACCATGAGTACCATCCGCAACAGAACATGAAACGCCCTCTTACTTTGATGATTCTGATTATTAAGCTGCTTTAATATACTGGACATTGAAATTGAAATTTCCATTACTTATTATTATTTCTACTCCTCGATCTCAAATGATTTCAATCTCTGTAATGTTTGTTTGTGTTAAATTTCTATATAATCTGGAAAACAAATGGATCCATGGAAATGCATGTTAGCTCACCCCTATATTATATTAATTCTTCAGATTTTTGTTCAAACCCACACCCACACATACAGATCTGAAACAAATGTAGTTTGCTCCTGATTCTGGATTGGATTTAATTTCCGTTTTTTAACAGTGTTGCTGCTACTCCTCCTTTCAAGACCAGTGCTGAAAATGCAGGGGCTTTCGTTTTGGCTCTGTTTGCAGGGTCGCTGTTTTGGGTTTATTCTAAGAAGATGATGAAGCAAGTTAACTGTTCTAATTCTCTTGGATAACTGGTATTATGCAAGGCCAGCAAAGACACACCCTCAATGCACTTTCTCTGAACTAGTCACGCAATACCCAGGAGCAAAACAACCAGAAAAAAAAGGGGTATTTTTACTCTTTTGCCCTTTGATCATCCATCAAATCCTAGCAATCTAAATAAAGAATATTCCAAGATTCTTAAATCCAACGGTGTTTAAGTCTGGTCCACCGGTGGACCAAAATGCAAAGTGCCCACCCTAGTGGGCACCTGGATTAGATAAGGAGATGCATTTATACATTTATTTAACATAGTAAATATTAGGACTAAAATTACAACCTGTTGTAGTGTCAGTGAATTTCCAAGAAGTGTCATGCCCCTCATGTATTTCAATATATACTATCCACAATTTATGTCATTTGTTTGTTGGGGGAAATGCAAAAGGAAATAAAAATGTAACTTCATGTCTTATTTTATCAATTATTGGTGTAAATTTTGTAATTATCTTTATCCTCCTCCATTTAATGGTTTTTACTTTCTTTTTGGGTACTTCATACTTGCTTTCAGCATCATTAAAGGTCTGAAATTTCAGAAAGTTGATATAAAAGATATCTTGAATTATATGTATTGACATATGGTCGATAAATGCATATCCTTACGAATTAAACATAATCTTCATATGTGCTGGATCACCATCCAAAGAGTCAAACTGTACGTGATATACCAACTTCTGATCAGGTGTTGATAACGAGCAACACTAGATGGCCATTGCAATACACGATAAGTTAAAAAATATAAAATAGCGGACAATGACTTTAATTTGGAACCCTTGAAATAAAAATCAACATTGATAAAATATAGACTCAACCAAGGTTGTATGGTTCCAAACACACTATTTGGCTGATCATTTGCTAAAAGTACACTAACTATATATTGAGACTGTCTAGATCAGCTCTAACACGACTAGGATGTTGTGAAGCTTTCAATGTCTTGCTAAGAATATCATCACGACCTACCACAATATTGTATCTCCTCTTGAGATGCATATACTGTGAGAGTGGTCCGGATACACAATAGTGAGAAACAAATTTCTCATTATTTCATAAAAATAAATGAGAAAAAAGCTAATTAAAATGTTTTTAACACTTACATACTGCTCCAAAACTTGTAGACCATTATCCCTTCTTAGCTCTTTGGGGCTTTATATGTTGGGACTGAAGTGGTCAAAGTTCCGTTTTTCATTCAGTTAATAAGTCCTATTATTTAGGACACGTAGGTTGATATTTCTTTAATTCATGCGCTTCTAAGAACATGTGATCTCTGTTCAAGGTACAACATGAAAGTGAACAATTAAGAAAAGAGACAAAAATAGATAATAAATGTAAACACAGTTCTGGGGGTAAAAACTAGTGAGAGGTGAATATTGAGAAGAAGAAGAAGAAGAAGAAAAAAGAAAAACATGGGACCAAAACCACTCAACAAAACAGGTAAAGGTGAGTTGTTTTTTCCTTGTTTAAATTTAAAGAAAGAAAGCCACATAACCCAATTGCAAATTGTTAACATTTATTTACTAAACTTTCTCCAACCATATGTTAATATCTTCTCTTCTACCTTGTTGATTTGCTAAACTAGTAAGTCATGTTGAAGTGATTTGCAATTTGCATCACAATTTCAGTTTGTAAAATCTGGTGAGGGTAATATGTTTTGATAATACGTGGAAGTAATTGTTGCTGGATCTTTGTTTAGGAGTACCAGATTTAGTGATGCACAAGAACCAACTACAAGAGCATGTTCAGAAATGTGGTTGGCCATTGCCAGTTTATGAAATACACAATGAAGGATTTGCTCATGCTCCAAAGTTCAGGTCTACTCTATGGGTGAATGGAAAAGAGTACAAGTCCAGGCTCACATATCCCCATAAAAAAGATGCAGAACAAGATGCTGCAGAGCTGGCTCTTAAAAGCCTTGTTAGTAATGAAAATAAGAAGAATGAGGAGCATTGCAAGATTCTTCCTGTAATTAGTTTCATCCTTCATGTGCTTATATTAAATGTCATTTTCTTGTTTATGATGCAGTTGGTTTGGTCTTTCTTTAAGTGTTGAAGTTGTTTTGGTTGTTTACCTAGGATCTAATGCAGAGCAAATCAGTCCTGTATGAATATGCTGTGAAAATGAACCTGAAAAGCCCCCAATACAGAACCACTCAACAAGGACAGTTGCATCCAGTTTATGTCTCCACATTACTGTTTAATGGGGAAAGTTACCCTGGAAAAGTTGGCAAAAGCAAAAAGGAGGCAGAACAACTTGTAGCATTTGTTGCTATCGAATCCCTTCTTGGTAAGGATTTAATATTGATCAATCTGAATAAAAAATTACTTCAAGATCGGCAGTGTAGATAGTGTCTATGGCTAATGAGTTATACTTCAAATATGTGTCAATTTTGCAGAATCTAGTTCTTGTGGTTATCTTCATCGAATAATTAAGTCCAAAGTCAGAATGCAAGGTAGCTTCTACTTGTCATAGAGCATGTTTTTGTATTACCAATTATAAGTGTCTTATTGAAGTGAAGTGTAAGTGTTTATCAGGAACTAACAATTCTATGTTGTTGTATGCATGCCCAGAAGGTTCTTCAAAGCCGGTGATTGATATTCCTGTAAGTTGTGTCCTATGTAATAAGAAAATCATGAAAGAAACTTGATTTGAAACTCTAACTCATTGGATTTGTTAGTCTTAATTTGCTTGTGTTGTTCTTTCTTAAGTAAAGAGTAATCAATTATTTTCGTCTTGTTTGGTGTTTGCAGCCCCCATCTGCGAACATTAGTGGACTGGACTCAACTGTTAATAAGCGAAAACTTGGCACTGTTAACCCTGGAAGTAAGAAACTAAAAAGGGAAGATGGTGAGTTTCTTTCTAAGCTGTTTTTCAATGTTTCCTCACATAAGGGCTAATTTCAGTAACACTATTGAGATGAAAAATGGCATATCAGGATTATGGACATTTAGATTGAAATTGAAATAAGATATAATATCTAAAACTATTAGTTTCTGTTATTTAGTTGGATACATCTCTTATGTTCTGCATGTTTGGAAATTTCTGGCCAGAATGTAAACTTTCTAGCTAGCTTTGTTTTTATTTTTTGATAAGCAACTTTCTAGCTTTGTAATTTGGTAATGTCATTAAATTAGGTAAAATGCTAGAGTTTGAAGACATAAGGGAATGACTAATATGGCTTTGTTTGTGTATTTCTACTACATTTTTTAACATATTTTTGATGCCTTTGTTTTATTGGTTTTCTTTAGGATGGCACATTTTAAACACGAAAGAACAAAGGACAAAATGAGGATACAAGCTTTGACAGAGGTTTCTTCAATTCTTCACTATATATTCAAAGTTTTTGTTTAATGGGCATGTTAGGAGTATTTATTGGATCAATTCCTTTCTAGGTTGTGATTATTGATTAGCTGTTTAACAATGAATATTCTTACAGAATATATTTGCATTCTGAACATGTTTTAGAGCATTCTAAATCTTTGTTCAATCTTTGCATTATTAAGAATTCTCAATTCAAAGACCAATTTCTATTGACAGGTTTTTAACTTGTGAGTACACATAAATGGAAATGGTTTTACATGCCAGGAAGTTTAGGGAAAATTTGTAACACAGAAGTAAACCAAATTCCACAGTTTTTGTCTTGTTAAGTATGGTTGATAAATAGGCTCTTGTAATTAGGATTTTGGTGGCTGACATATATGGTGGTTTACTTTGTGGACCTTTTCCTTTGTTTTCTTCAACAAATGGAGGCCGGTTACCTGCATGAATTACCTGCATGCTATGTGTTAAATGCACTAAAAATTAATCAGTTTTAACATGAATAAAGTATTTTGAGAAGGCTGGTTTTAAAAATATTTATGGTACTCAACCCCATCGAATTTAGGGAAACCAGCGAGGTCAAACTACTATCTTTCTATTCTTTCAACTCCATTTTCACTTGTGTTGAAGTGTAAATGAAACTTAACTCTTGTTCACAACAATATATAGCTTCATAGCAAATATGCTTTGGATCAAGTGTCAAAAACACATTCAAACATGGTGAAAGAAAATGATAGGTGAGATTGTATTTTAAGATCACACAAGTGTTGCTGCATGATCTGTTAATCAATGGAAAAATTTATTTCTTAAATCAGTGAATTAAATCAATTAGTGATGTATAATAAATGATAATGGCAGGCATGTTCATCCCAGATGTTACTAGCTAAGTCAATTAGTGGCATAAAATCAGAACTTAAAAATGAACATACACATATGAGCTTCAAGTTCAAGCCTTGATGAAATAATTAAATTGTCAGTAAGCAAAGCTTGAATAACAATCATGGAAGTAGTACAATTGACAACTGCAATGGTTGACTTTTCAAGCCCCTTTGGTTTTAATTTTGCTGCAAAATCTAATTGGTGGAGGAAACACAACGTAAAGCAGGGGTTTCACTAAACATTGCCAACAAAACTTGCATACTCTTAATTTTGCTATGCATATTGTTTTGTTCCCCACAAATATTACTACTTTGTTAACATTATCTGAAGTGTGATGCGAATCCAATTCCTGATATTACTATTTTAGGCACGGGTCAGTCCAATCTTCAATCACTGAAAAAGAAATTCCAATCTATAGACAAATGTTGGTCCATGATGCAGCATGATCCAACTAGCTGCTGTATCATAATCAAGCTTCACAAAATACACAAATAATAGCACAGACCTTGGCAGTCATGAAATGCTTAATGATGTGATTAACACTAAGAACAGCTGAACAAGAATAAATACTAACAACAGGTAACCAGTTCCTTCCTTCCAAAAAAGGCAACAAAAGAAATAAAAACCCTCCTTTCGCAAAATTGAGTTCAATTTGCTGACTAATTTATTAAATAAAAAAATAAGCTTAATTAAGCTTTTCGTCCCTATCCTTTTCCATGAATATGGTTTTCGTCCCTTGCCGGAGCAAGACGTGGTATTAGTCCCTATCTTTTACCAAAATGATTGGTTTTAGTCCCTTCGGCCGTTTGGGTCAACGCCGGAGCTCCGCCAGCCCATGTGACACCCATGTGGCTTTGCCACGTCAATTAATGAGCCATGTTCGATTTTTTTTCATTTAAAAAAAATAATTAAGACACATTTAATTAACAACTTATATAAATTTAGACAAGTTTAATTATTGTTCATCATCATCAACCATTAGTGTTTAAGAAAAATAAAAAAAATAACGCACCATCCTTCCAACAAGAATAATCAAAAAATTAATTTGTTCATTCCCTTTCCCCTATTTTTCACAAAATCTCCAGATCTTCCCTACACTCTCAAACTCAAGGTTTCCACATCTCTATCTCGAGCTTTCCACCTCATACACCATCCTTTCCTTTTTCCGGTACCACTCCACAACACCTCTGTTTCTCCCAAAAGCTATTGAGGTGACTCCATAGATCTGAATTTCGGAACCCATGATGGATCTCCCGATGCATGCCTTCACTCAACTCTCGGTTCTGAATCTTGAGCCCGAATTGATGGCTCTGGCGCAAGATTCAACAATTGATCGACCAAGCAAAGTTAATGATTTTTTCGATTTTGTACAGAGAACAAGATTAAGGTTTCCATTTCTCGACCTCTTCCTCTTCACGCTCTCTACGATCTGGGTTAGGGTTTTTCGAATTTGGGGATTTGCATCTGGGTTGAGATTAGGATTCAATTCTCTCCCCTTTTGGTGAAAATGGTGAAATAATTGTTAAGAAATAAAAAGAACAATGGAGGCAGAAGGGAGGAACCTTTGTAATTTCTCCATCGTTGTTCTGGAAATGGAGACTGGTGTTTTAGGGAATTAGATTTCCCACCCCCTGTTTTAGATTTCCCACCCCATTTAAAAGTGGGGAAAAACCAATATTGCCCCTCCGTGTTTTAGTCCGAAACTTCAACCTTCGGATCAGTACGAAACTTCATCCTTCGGATTAGTATGAAACTTCAACTTCCGGACACCTCTGACAGATTCTACCACCTTTTTCAGCACCATTACTCCATAGCTTCACCTACCTCACCACCATTATGGTCTGCATAAACTCCTCAACCACCCAACCACCCCCCATTTATGGCTGAACACACTGTTTGGATTGGTCCTCGTGTTATTACCAACTTTGATTTAACAGACATAACAGAAGATTGATAATATGATTCATGTTTGTAATGTTGTAACCATGTCTGTAACCATGTTTGTAACCATATTATTAGCAAGAATATTTTCCATCAGTATTGTAACGAGGTCTGTTTGTCCCATATTATTGTCACTGCATTTTCACGTTTCTGTCTTTGTGACAGTATCTGGTTTGAAAGATCCGAATCTTGAAGTTTCATATTAATCCGGTTTTTCAACTCTCGGACGTCTAAAAAAGGGGGGTGGTAAATTTAATTATGAAGCAGTCCGAAACTTATAGTCCTGGATTGATCCGAAACTTAAAGTCCTGGATGGATCCGAAACTTAAAGTCCTGGATAGATTCGAAACTTAAAGTCCTGGATAACTCTTACCAAGCAGCAGAATGCAGTAAGTTAAGACCAAACCAAAAGGCATATTCATCAATTACAATCTCAACCACCACCACAATTACAAACCAAACATTTCAACCCAACAATTCGTTAGGTAAGTCCTCCAAGACGGCCACGACACCGATCATGTTATTTTAACTGTAACTAAAGAATCCGAACTTTTAACTCTCGGACTAGTCCAGAACATCAACCTCTGGACTGGTATGGAGGTTTAAGTCCCGGAGGGTAGTCCCGGCATTTTTTTAAAAAGGCTAGGGTGACAATTCTAAAACAGGGGTTGGGAAATCTAATTCCCGGTGTTTTATGGTTGGGTGTGATGGGTTTGAAGAGGGTTGGAAATTGTGTTTGGGGTTTCTAAATATTTTGTTTTCTGGAAGTGCTGAGAAATTTTTTAATGTTTAGATGATGAACATGATGATGGGTGGATCTTGATGGGATTAATTTTTTGAACTGGGGTAAAATGGACAGTTGCCATCTTGTCTAAATTTATTTAAGCTGTTAATTAAATGTGTCTTAATTATTTTTTTAATGAAAAACAAAAAAAAATCCAACATGACTAATTAATTGACGTGCATGGCAAAGCCACATGGGCTGGCGGAGCTCCGACGTTGACCCAAACGGCCGAATCGGAGGGACTAAAACCAATCATTTTGGCAAAAGATAGAGATCAATACCACGTCTTGCTCCGACGAGGAACGAAAAACATATTTATGGAAAAGGATAGGGACGAAAAGCTTAATTAAGCCTAAAAAATAAAGGAAAACAAGACACCTTCTATCAATTGCTAACAATAACTAAGAGGAAAAAAAGAAGAAGCAGAAAATGGGAATTCAAACAAACCAAGTAAAACAACGTAAGGAAAAACTCACATACCAACAATATGCTCAAGCATAATAAAACTTCGAAATACATAGGAAGACAACTTCTCCTTTATTTCATCCACTTGATTTTCAACGAAGGAAGAATCCTGAAGTTTCTTTTTTTTTAGAGAATAAGAATCCTAAAGTTAAAAGTGAACTAGTAATGTTACAATAGAGTTAAATAAGGAGATACATTTATTTAACATAGTAAATATTAGGACTAAAATTACAACCTCTTGTAGCGTTAGTGAATTTCCAAGAAGTGCCATGCCCCTCATGTATGTCAATATATAGACTATAGTATCCACAGTTTATGTCATTAGTTTGCTGGGGGAAATGCAAAAGGAAATAAAGTTGTAACTTCGTGTCTTATTTTATCAATTATTGGTGTAAATTTTGTAATTATCTTTATCCTCCTCCATTTAATGGTTTATACTTTCTTTTTGGGTACTTCATTCTTGCTTTCAGCAAGGTTGATTATTAAAGGTCTGAAAAATTCAGAAAGTTGATATAAAAGATATCTTGAATTATATGTTATATGTTGACATACGGTAGATAAATACATATCGTCCATACGAATTAAACATAATCTTCATATGTGTTGGATCACCATCTAAAGAGTCAAACTGTACATGATATACCAACTTCTGAGGTGAGTTGATAACGAGCAACACTCGATGACCATTGCAATACACGATAAGTAGCGGACAATGACTTTTAATTTGGAACCCTTGAAATAAAAATAAACATTGATAAAAGATAGACTCAACCGAGGTTGCATGGTTCCAAACACACTCTCTTTGGCTGATCATTTGCTAAAAGTACACTAACTATATATTGAGACTGTCTAGATAAGCTCTAACCAGTGGCGGACTTACCACAGGGCTTGGTAGGTATGCCCTGGCTCAAAGAAAAAAAAAATTCTTTGGACTAGGTAGGTTTGTTGGCAAAAAAAATAAATAGAGAAAAGACAAATTTATAAGGAAAGACAAAGTTTAGGGACTTAATCATAAAATTTGCCTAGGCTTCCTAAAATTTCTAGTTCCGCCGCTGGCTCTAACACGACTAGGATGTTGGGAAGCTTTCAATGTGTTGCTAATAATATTATCACGACCACAATATTGTATCTCCTCTTGAGATGCATATATTGCGAGAGGTTGTTCGGATACACAATAGTGAGAAACAAAATTCTCATAATTATTTCATGAAATAAATAAAAAAAAAGCTAATTAAAATGTTTTTAACATTTAAATACTGCGCCAAAACTTGTAGACCATGATCCCTTCTCTGCTCTTTGCGGCTTTATATATATGTTGGGACTGAAGTGGTCAAAGTTCAGTTTTTGATTCAGTTAATAAGTCCTATTATTTTGGAAACGTAGGTAGAAGTTGATATTTCTTTAGTTAGACACTTATATGATTATATCATGTAAACGAGGGTGAGCTATTTTGTTTCAGTGATACTGTTGTTCACAACCGTATAATCAATTAAGGACTTATAATTTTACATCCTTATACTAGGGTTTAAAGTATCTAGATTTATGTAATTTCAGATACACCCTACTCCCCAGAGATTATATTCATTCTAGATTTCTAGTAAAACAGAGTTCGTAGATCGCGATCGATACAAATGGTTTCAGCCCAGTTAGCATGAGAAGTGATCGAGCGCAACATTACAGAATTAATAAATTTTCCATGACACAGCAGAGTAATATATAGATAACGCATGATGAACAAATTAATTGGGGAAAGTAGTAATATGATGATCGAGACTTTTTTTTTTTGAAATAGATGATCGAGACTAACTAATATGGTGCAAAACGTACACTACAAGGGTAAATATTATTAATTCCAGCACCGAATGAAAGAAAAAAATTGAATGAAATTAAGTTGGTTCCTAAAACAAACACTTAATAAAACTAATGCTCAAAATTTGCAAACGCATCCAAGTCCATGTTGAATGTCTGAAAACACTTAATAAAACTGCTCATATATACAAACGTAAACTAAA
Source organism: Lotus japonicus (assembly GCF_012489685.1). Classification (NCBI taxonomy): domain Eukaryota; kingdom Viridiplantae; phylum Streptophyta; class Magnoliopsida; order Fabales; family Fabaceae; genus Lotus; species Lotus japonicus. The sequence goes on from NC_080042.1 coordinate 63,403,074, forward strand.
GCAGCAATTAACATGAAAAAGGGAAACAAATAAAGGATGCCACCCAAAACACCAGAACCGAAGACGAAAGCAAATTTAATCCTAAGAAGGATTGGGATGTTCAAAAAAATTATATCGAAGGTGAAGGGGATAGCCAAGCTGATGAGACGTAAGAAGCGTGGATGGTTGTTGTCGGTAGCCGCAACTGTGATGTTGGTGTGCACGCGGAGAAACAATAAAAATAATACAAAATTCTGTACGGTCACTTTTATGGCACCAGGATAAGGAACACTAAGATCAAGAAGGAACCCTCCTAAGGCCATCTGTTTACACGGATTTTTGGTAAACAAATATCCTTTTAGTTCGACCAAAGGAAGTTTAGATTCGAGGTCCTTTTGAGAAAACGCTTTGCCAAAGTATTTTGTGTGAACGAATGTATTCTCGACAACAATAGACAACTCAAACGAAACTGGACTTTATTGAATATGAGTCGATTACAAAACAGTCAAGCAAACTAAAATAACATGAAAGCAAATTTCGACAAAACAAGCTACACACAAGAACTGGAAATCAACAAACTGAAATGCAGGGAAATTAAAGCGTTGGTTCTGCAACATACTCCTCCATCATCACGTTTTGCTCCTTGAGTCTCATTGATGCGGACATTAGAGCTTTCTGGTGAATTTTTCAGAGTTTGAGTTGGGAACCTTCTTTCTGAATTGGATTCTCCTATTTATAGAGTTTCGTGCTCTGCGTGTCCTTGACGGTTTTTTTTTCAGTGGATAGGTTAGTGGGTCTGGTTTCTCCCACGATCTGATGCTTGCTCCGGAAGTTCTGCGCATGGTGGTGGAGATCGTGTGCTTCAACTGCTCCAACCGTTTCCTGGCCATGTTTTCGACCATCGTGGGGGGAATTTGACTTGGTCAATGTGGCACGTGTTACATGTGCCTGTGTTTAGCAGTAATTGTTGTTGTCGAGTTTTGCCGCCCCATTAACTTGGTGCAACTTCCTCTTCCTTTCTTTAGTCAGAATTCGACTTCCTCGAGAGTTTTGGGCTGAATGCGTTTTTCTTTCTTGGGCCAAAATATTGGGCCAACAGATGCCCCCCAAAAATGTTGATTCTCGACTACCAGTCCTTGGAGAGATCAAGCATTTTTCGCCCGTGCATTTCGACGGAGCTTGACGGCTGTTCGCGATTTTTCCTTTTCTGATTTCAAGTCCCATCAGAGATCCAATCGTTTGACTTTTGCTCCAATCAGAGGCTTTGACGTCTGACCTCGTCTGCCGTGTGCCGTCTCTACTTTAGAGTAATCATGGCCTTTTCCTAGCCCTTTTCATTAGGGTTTGCGGTTATATAATAAAATAACCGTTGGATTTCAAAAATTTTATGCATCACCCTGTAATGCAGCTTCACGTCCGACTATTCGCTTGCCTATAAATACGCCATTGTTGGCCTTCTTCAAGCTTTACCGTTCTTTCAATCACTCACGCTTTCAAATCTTCAAGCTTTCGAACACTCAAACTTTGGCCTGATTTTGCTTGTGACCGCCTTCCATCGTTTGGTTTCTGTTTTCCCGGTGTATTCTCTGAACATTTCCATGGCTTCTGGTTCTGGTTCTGACAATGTCATCCCTTTGGCTGCTGCTTGTGAGATGAATGAAGCCAAGCGCACTCCCATTCCAGATCCGCCGTATGACGTGGAGAAACGGGCTATCTGGAAATCCCAGGTATTTATTCCTATTTCTGTGAATGGCAATTTACGTGCCATTTTGGGCCCTTTGAAGAAGGCGAAGAAGGGCAGGCCTAACAGTCTCCCTGAGGACTACGAGCATTTTCACCCCAGCATTCGTGGGGATGAGCTCATTCTTGCATTCCAACCTTCTTACCGCTTCCCTTTTCTGAAAGATCCCAAAAGGGCTTTCAGGTCTGCGCCTCCTAACCCATCTGCTGGTGAAGGAGCCTATCTGAGATGGCTCAACAGGGTGGAGGCCAGTAAGTCTGGGCATTGGAAAGTGACTGGAATTTTCGACCTCATTCAGTTGTCGAGGTCGCCGATTACTTACAACCCTGCCATGCTTCTGAGTTCTCTTTTCTTTTGGGAGCGGTCCACCAATAGCTTTCATGTCCCCTTTGGGATGCTTTCTCCTACTCTTCTCGATGTTGCTGCCATCACTGGCCTTTGGGTGGTGGGTGACGATTATCATTCTTCTGCTGCTCCCACTGATCCTATCGCCATTCCGACAGATAACATTGCTTTCAGTAAGTTTATTAAAGATCATTATGTCGAGAATGGTGAAGTCTCCGATGCTGAGCATGTCGCGTTTCTACTGTATTGGCTTTCTGCCTATGTGTTCTGCACCAAATCTTTGAGGATTCCGGCTAAACTCCTTCCTTTAGCCAATCTGTTGCACGAGGGTCGAATTATCGCCATGGCTAGGCTCGTGCTCGGTAATCTCTACCAAATGATCAATGAAGCAATCGCCGATATTCGAGATCCTAAGGTGGCGTCTTTGAATGCAGCTGGTCCTTTCTGGCTTCTTCAGCTTTGGATGAATGCGGTTTTCGAACCATCTCTTCCAGCCAAGAACTCTCCTCCTGTGGTGTCTAACACAAGGATCGACGCTTTCAGGCTTGAAGCTCTCACCCCTCCTTATGATGCCTCCACGTTCGAGTTTGACTTTAAGAAGTATTTCACAATGTTTTTCGAGCTGAAACGTTTCCGCTCGAGCTTTGCACCGTATCACAAACCCTCTTACGGCCCTCGGTGGCTAAGGAATTCATATCCTAATCTTCCCGGTTCGGAGAACCTTTCTCAACACCAAGTCGAGCTTTGGCAGACTATATTGTCTTCCAGGGTGTTAACCATCAACTTCGCCAGTAATGATTTTACTCTTTGCGGTTACAATCCTCAGCTTGTGTCTCGACAGTTTGGGCTGAGTCAAGATTTGCCCAATACCTTGTTCGACAAATCCCTCATCCTCTATCCTGGTACCATCACCAAACGAAGTGTTTTCGACACTACCATTGGTTACTATAACAATGAGGAGCTACTTGGTCTTAGTCCTTTCAGTTTCACTCCATCCTTTTACGTCACCCAGGCGTTTAAGGCGTGGTGGTCTGCTTATTGGCATGATATTTCGACGCCAATTGAGGATTGCTTCCAGCGCATAACAAACGTTTTTCTTTTGCAGAAGCAGGCCCCAAAGAAAACCAAAGGTATGCATACATCTGAGATCAACGCTTTTCAACAATTCTTCGGTGTAGTGTACTTTCCGGGTCCTCGACTTCAGGAAACGGTTGCCAAAGCAGCTCAAGTTCTCAGGCGAATGTGGGAAGCTAAAGCCAAGAAAACCCGATTGAGCCTTCCTTCTGATGAGGACGGTCTTTCTTTTATTATTCGAAAAACTGGCTTTAGGTTCCCACCACTGCCTACTTGTAAGTATGCTTTGGCTTTTCCGGTAGTGCTTCCTAAGTGGGTTGATCATGTAAGTATCAAAAACTTTTACCACAGTGCACTGCCCCCTTGGAAGCGGGTGACCTGGACCAAGCGTTACCTATGGAATTATCCTCTCCATGTGCCGGTTGAAATCTTCAACCACATATCGATAAAATCGCTTATTGGTCAAGGTAATCATTTCGACCTGGCATCTTTGCGATATTTATGGCTTAATCCTCCTTTGTTTTCTTTTTGTAGCTGAACCAATTCCTCGACCGACCCCTCAGGCTTCTCCTCGGGTGGCCTCTGCGATTGTCGAGGTGGAGGATGATGATGATGATGATGTTGCCTTGGCTGATAAGCTCAAGATTCCTAAGGTAATACTGAACCTTGTGAAACTCTGACTTTTACTCGACGTGTATATCTTTGTGATCATTTGCTTTTGTTTCAGAGTCGAAAACGGGGAGCCACCCCAACTACTTCTGCGAGCCAAAAGAGGGCTAAAGGCGCTGGTGAATCTTCTGTGGGAAACCCCTCCCCGGCTAAATCAGCTAGTCAACGTGAGGAAGTGCAGCAAGGTGTTGAACAAGGTGTTGATGAGCAGGCTTCTAATCCTCTGCTTCAAGGTACTACACCAATTCCTGTCGAGATGGCTCAAGCCAAGAAGACCTCCGGGAAAAGGTCTAGTCGCAAATCTGGCAGCTCCTCTTCCCACCATTCTAAGAGTTCAACCAGTTCCAGTCCCCTCAGAGCATCTGGCCCTAAGGTGAATCATTAGCTCACATCTTGTTTCAATTTGCTTCCTTTTCCTCTTTCTCAATCATTTTTACTTTGATTCTTCAGAGGGTTGGCATGTCTAAAATGGTTGTACCTCTGGCCACGTGGTTTTCTTCTAAACCTCCACCAATTGCCCTATCTAGTTCTTCGAGCGGTTTAGAGTCCTCTAGCTCGAGTTTAGACTCTACTGAGTCAGACCCTGTGTGGGACAAACTGACATTCTATTTTAACTCGAAACCAATTGCTTGGCAACATCCTGGTTGTGAACCCTATTATACCAAAGAATGTCGAGATAACCTTTCTAATTTTCCTCCACAGGATATGCAGAACCTGCCTTCCCCTGCTCGTGAAGAAAGCATGCCACATGATGAAGTGCAGGGTGGTGAGGATCCAATCATTCAGCCTGACCAAGTGATTGGCGTAATGCCCCCACCCAAGGCTGATGTTCTGGCCTCTATTCATTCCGAACCTTCTCCTCGACAGCTTCAAACTTCCCCTCAACAGCCTCGACTTTCTCCTCAGCGATTTCAACAAGATGCTAGAGCCGCTTTGATCTCACCTCATGCTAAGGGAGGTTCAGCTTCTTCTAAGACGGCTGCTTCTTCTCATACTTCTAGTGAAAGGCTCAGTGCTCTTTTGGTCGAGGATCCTCTTTCTATCTTCCAGAGCTTCTTTGATGGTACTTTGGATCTCGAGTCTCCGCCGCGCCAAGCTGAAATTGCTGAGACTGCTCAGTCTGGTGGAGTGCCCGATGATAGCCGGATTGAAGCAGCTCTTGTTAAGTTAAAAGGGCTGGTTTTCGATACTGGCTTCATTGGCAGTGTCCGAGTCACTCCTAAATTAGGCCAAGAAGTGAAAGAACTGCTTGCCTTCCTCTTAAGCCAACAACTTGATCAAATTCAGGCAGATGCTCTCGTCGAATTGCAAACTCTCGTGGTCGATGTTGTGGCCACGCTTGACAAAGCCATTGCAGTGGAGCAATCTATTGAAACTAAAAAGGCACAAGTGGTTTCCAATACCAATGGCCTATTGCCCGCAAAAGAAGAGGCTCTCAAGCTGACTGCTAAGAGGACTCTCATTGCAGCTGAGTTGTCGAGTGTTGATGCTCGACTGGATGAGCTTCACAGGGAGGTAGCCAGACTCGAGAAGCAAAAGGCTATGCTGATTGATGAAGGCCCAGCTGTGAATTCTCGACTGAATGCGCTGGCTGCTGAGTGCACGGGCGTGATGCTCTCGACATCTCAACTTTCTAAAGAAGTAGCAGCAGAACAGCGTATGAAGCAAAGCTTGGATTGTAGGATTGCTGCTGCTGGGGTTCAGCTTGAAGCCTTCAAGTCGAGAATTTAGGCTTCATAATTGTTGCTTTATTGTAATGGCCATGGATCTATTATGGCCTTTGTTGCCAACTTTATCATTCCTGTCCTGTAACTCTATTCGATTTCTAATTAATGAATGACTTTGTATTGGCAATGCTCGACATGCTTTATTTCTCGATTTGCATTTTATCGTTGAATCAGCTTTCGCTACATTACTCCTTAAAGGTATGAAAAACGGTAGAAAGGGGGGTTTGAATAACGTTTTCAGTACAAAACTTCCACCTTAAAGATTTTGACAAATCTTTCGAGAACTTAAGTGCTAAAGATAAGAGATAGGAAAGCACACAAGGATTTTATCCTGGTTCACTTGATAAATCACTCAAGCTACTCCAGTCCACCCGTTAAGGTGATTTCTTCCTTCTTAGAATGAAGGCAATCCACTAATCAGGTAAGAGTTACAACTGCACTTGAAACCTACAAGTGACTAACAATTACACTGACTTAGCTCACACTAAGATTCACTCTCTTAGTCTTCTCTAGGATCCGATCAACCTTGATCTCCTAAAGGAACTAAACAAACTGTTTATCAAAGAAATGTTTACAAGAGATTTGCTTCTAAAAAGCTAATAGTAAACACAATGAATTTCTGATGAAAGAAAACTTAGAAGATTTTGAATATGTCTTGCGCGTATGTGAATGCTTCTTCTCGCCGTTTCTTTCAGTCTTCAGCCTCTTTATATACTCCAAGGATTAGGGTTGAGCGTTGCATGGGAAATGCTACCGTTGGAGGGCAGTTCTGGAAAATCCAGCTTCTGCTGTGTCTGAGACTGTTAGGTAGGTCGTCAGGAAGGTACAGTTGCTTTTGTACTTGGATAGCGACGCGACCTTTAAACCTAGGAGACTTCTGATCAGGGGAATGCTTCATATTGGAACTTGTGAAGCCGGTTGATCAGAGTCAGAGGGAAAGCACAGATCCTCTGACCATTGTATCTTCTGATTCTGAACTCAGAGGGAAGAACATGGCCTTCAGAGTTTCTTACTTCTGGACTTCAGAGTTTCCACTATTCAGCTTCTGGATCTTCAGAGTCTTCTACACCATCAGAACATCTGAACCTTCAGTGTTTCTTGGTTATCAGAACTTCTGGATCTTCAGAGCTTCTAGTGACTGAGTCCACATCAGAGTTTGTATAACTTCAGAACTTCTGAAGCTTTTCCACTGTTCATACTGAACATGGTGAATGCGAAAGCGTTGCTTGGTTCACTCTTTAAGCACAGTGCTTCTGATTTGTGTGAGATTTAGTTGAGGTCAGAGCCTGTAAATAGCACACTCAGAAAAACACGTTAGAGTACCACAATTGTTCATATCAAAAGGTTAACATGTAATCATCAAAACATAGAGTTGTACTACTAGATCAAAACTTGATCTTACAATCTCCCCCTTTTTGATGATGACAAAACTAAGATTTTTGATGAACAATTCTTAAACATTAAACTGAATTCACTCAGAGTTTAGAGATATAGAATAAGACTTTTCCTGATGTGAATAGTTTATTTTGCTCATTCTGAATTCAAGTCACTGCTTGATTCTAAGCTTAGCTCCCCCTGAATCTAATACTTGATGAAAACATTAGTAAAGTCTAGATTCTGAGCTAAATGATATAAGAGTTCAGAGTGAAAAACTTATGACATAGATGAAAATCGAGTAATCAGAGCGCATAAGTAATCAGAGTCACGGACAAGGTATCAGAGTCTTGGGTATCAGAGTCAACTTAGAATCACTTCAGAAGAAGTGAAATGATTCCTTGTATTTGCCCAGTGACACATCTATGGTCATGAAGGTGGAACTCTTAAATTCTCCAAAAGAAAAATAAATCACACTAACACATCTTACACATCAAAAACTGGGTTTACTCCCCCTTTTTGTCATAAGCAAAAAGCTTGGGGTGTGAAAAACTTAGCTTGAAGTACAAGGTACTCCCCCTTAGAGAAGGTCTAAGTTTAAAGAAGATGAAAACGATGCAAGAATCAGAGTTAGGTGAAATAAATAGAAGAGTTAATGCAAGAGAAGAACGTTTACAACCGGTCAAGTGAGTAAAGAGAAGGGTCAGTTACCAAGAACTTAACCTCGAGAAACCGTAGGAGCATTAACTGTCAGAGAGAAAGTGAAGCCTATATAAAGCGTTGGAGAGAAAGGTAAGCTTCACACCTCGAACAATTTTTAGTAAAAAATATGGCATCATACATCGTAGCACTAGAAGAGCTGAGGAAGAAGGCCTTTGAGGAGGACTTGTTCCTGAACATCAGGCATCCATAGGGTACAACGACCATCGCGGAGCTGACATGGACACTGCTGGAAGAGGACCTGCGTCCAGAGGTGAAGAGAGACCTGAGGGAATTTCTTGCCTTCGTGGAGGAGGTGCAAGAACTCAGCCGGCTTGAACTCAAGCTGCTGGAAGAAAAAGAGAGGTTGGAAGAGAAGCTCAATACCGCAGAAGAGATTCTGGAGAGGGATGAGCTAAAGAACAGGCTCAACAACATCCAGCAAGCACTGGAGCGTCTGGAGAAGGATAGGTCAGAGCAGCGCCAGGAGTGCAGAAGAATGAAGAGAGATCCTCCATTCTAGACTTTTAGGGAAAGAATGTATGATGTAAACATAGAGATATGATGAATAAAAAGATTTTTGCAAACATATGTGACACAAATATATATATATATGCATAGTTAATCACAAACGAACAAAGTAGAATAAGTAAATAAAAAGAAACAGAGTTTAACAAAAATAAAACAACGTTAAAGAAAAAGAAAAACGAAGAGATCCTAAAACTAAGGTTTATCCGTTCGACGCAGAAGTTCCATCATCATGTGCTTCATCTCAATCAGCATGGATTCATGAATGTCAAGACGCTGTTCCATGATGTCGAGTCTGGATGAGCTTGACTAAGCAGAACCGGAAGGAACATTCTGAGCAGCTTGAGGATCTGGAATGGAAGCAGAAGCATCAGGAGTAAACACTACTGGTGCAAGTGCTTGGCATCTAAGAGCTTCAGCCTCAGCTTCAAGTCGCTCTGCCTCTAATCGGGCTTGTTCAGCTTGAGCTGCTGCTTGACGTGCAGCTTCTTCTGCTTGAGCTTTCTTTCTCTTGGCTTCTTCAATAGCTTCAAGAAGCTTATGTCTCTGTTCTTGTTCATGAAGAGCCACCCTTCGAGCAAACCTTTGCTTTGCAGCCTCAATGCTATGACTTCCCTCTGCATGCAGGAGCTGCATCATAATTGGAACTTTAGCCACTAGCCAAGTGCCCAGATTGTTCCACTCATCAGCCACACGTTCATCGTTCTCACTGAGGTCAGTCTGACCGTGCACATTGCGTAGCATCAAAGAAGCTTCATGATAGAAAGTATTGATGCACTCAGAGAGAGATGTGGGTCGGAGGTGAGTGTAAGGGATTATGGAGAGGTTGGTTTCAGGAGAGGCTGGGTGGTTGCTGCTGTGAGCTTCAGAGGCACCTTGTGGAGAGCCAATGTTAAATGTTTGAGCATTGGGTTCAGAGGTTCCAAGGTGAGGTTCTGAAGTTTCAACCAGAGGATGGGGTGATCTAACCGAGGATTGGTTAGACACTGATTGTTCGGGTTCAGGTTCTAGTTGAATAGGCTCTTGTTGGTCAGGGGCAGGGTGAGCTTGTTGAGCCAAAGGGTCTGCCTCTTGTAAAGGATTGGCCAAGATAGGTTCATCTGGGTCAACTAGACGTTCAGGTCTAGGGCCAGGATATCTCCTAGGGCTTGGACAAGTGAGATAATACTCTTCTAGGGTAGACACCTTTTCTTTTCTGACCTCCATAAATTTTCTAATGGATTCAGAGTTATTGGAGGGAGAAGAATCAGCAACATTGGTTGGGAAGGATACGGGTGTATAGGCTGTGGAAGAGTCTGTATCCGTGGGTTTGACAGCCAGACGTTCTGATGCTCTTGGGACAGAGTGATCAGAGGTTCTGGGTTCAGGTTCTGTGTGGGTAGGCTCTGGTTGTGCAGGAATGATGGGTTCAGAAGATAATGGGTCGTACGGGATGGTAATGAGAGAGGTTGGTTCTTCTGACCTAGAGGGTTGGTTCTGAAGCAAATTCCAGAGAGGTGCTTCAGTAGGGGAAGGTTGAAAGAAGGAAGATCTTGGGGAATGTGGTGGAGAAGTGGTTTGAGCAGCCGGTTGGGATTCAGGAATAGGAGTGAGGGGATTTGAGGAGTGTTGGAGCATGGCAGATATAGGGAGTGCATCAAATAAATTCAAATCATCATCAGAAGCAAGTGCAGGCTTACTTGAATGTGCTGATGATCTAGTCACTCTGGCAGGAGGTTCAGTCCTTCTGATCACTTCAGCAGCTGGTTCCACCCGAGTAGGCTTCACCACGATTCTGACCTTCTTCTTCTTCTTCTTAGGAGGACCATCCTCATTATCACTATCATCACCATCATCAGGCTTTCTCTTCTTCTTTTTGATCAGAGGAACATCTGATTCCTCAGAGGATTCTTCTAGGATCATCTTCCTCTGAGCTTTCTTCTTGGGAGGAGAAGGAAACTCTGGAGCTGGTGGCAGTCTGCTGACGAAATCATCAAGATCAATTTCGAATCCTTGAGCCCTTAGGTCTTCAACATAGCACCGAATGGCGTCAGGATTGTCTGCCTGTGTCCACAGAGGGTAGTCATTCAGAGGCATCCTTCTACTTCTGATTTCAGATGATGTGTCTTCACGAGCAGGAGCAATCTTCTTCTGGACCAAACCCATCTTCTTCAGAGAATTTGCAGTGAAGACATCACTGACAATGGTGCTCAGATCCTCTACACATCCAGCATTGACCAGATCTTGCACCAGGTTGCTTTCAATGAGAAAGTCTGAGAGCAGTCTCCCAAAGGGGATATACTTGATTGCTGACTTGATGGAGGCAGAGGTACGAGACTTCCGGATGCATTCCTTCAAGTAGGAGAACAGGAAGTAGGGAAGGCAGATCTTCTTCTGGTCTTGGATGAAGAACAACATCACCTTCTGGTTGAAGTTGATGTAGTCTGGAGAACTGCCCTTTGGTCTCTGGTTTATGCAGTGAAGCAGAATTTTGTGCCAGATCCTGAGCTTGGGATGAAGGTCCATCACCTTGTAAGTCGTCTTGCCCGGTTTGTAATTGGTGTACAGGGCCTGGTTGATTGTATCCTTGGTGCTGGGTTTCAGCTTCGATTCCGTGAGTTGGAAACGATACCCAAAAGCAGTGTCTGCACCCAGCAAATTCACGAAAGACTTCTCAGTGATGATGATCTTTCTTCCGAGAATGTGAGATACCACCTGAGTATCATCGCAGTCGGCGTGCTTCCAGAATTCCTTGACCAATCTATCATACACCGGTCCTCGAAGTCTGTTGAAGTAATTTCCCCAACCTTGAGCTTGGACTTCAGGACGAAGATCATACCCATTTGTAGCCAGGTTGTCGAGGTTGAATCTCCATTCTGCCAGGACTTGGAGTTCCTCAGGAGGATATACGCAGTGAACGGCACAGCCCCGTTCTGCAATTGGAAGAATCTGCTCTTGAGCTTGACCTTGATCTTGTGTCGGATTCTCAGGGCCCCTTTGACCCGTTGCTAGACCAACTACCATGTGAGGGAACTGGGGTGCATCTGCAGTAGCTCTTCTGGTTTGTCTCACCATTTTTGAAGCGGTTGAAGGTTTGAGGTAGAAGATGAAGGTTGAAAAATGAAGAGAGATCGAGAGAGAAATCGAGGATAAGCGGTTTCGAAAAAGCAGAGAGAGCGAGAGTAAAAAACCGGAAGTGAACGAGATCGTGTGTGTATAGTGGGTTTTGACAAATAACCGTTGTTGATTCAAAAAGTACTTTAAGATCAACGGTTGAAAATTAAAGATAGATAGTAACAGTAAAATACACAAATCACACACAGGAGAGAAGCATATCTACACGCAATCATAACAGACTGTCACACGGGCACAAGGAACTATGCATCAGAATTACTGACGCACGTGTTGCTGTCTCAGCTTCAGAGTCAGTACCAGTGGGTACACACACTCTGATTGAGTTACCTTCTGGACTAGACATCTTCTGATCAAGAAGTATCATAGTCAGAGGTTCTGATCCATCATCACTCTGGACAAAAGTCCATGTTTAGATTTTTCAGAATAAAATTAAATCTATCATCTGCTAAGGGCTTTGTAAAGATATCTGCCCATTGATGGTCAGTATCAACAAACTTCAGAAGAAGTACGCCCTTCTGTACATAATCTCTAATAAAGTGATACTTTACCTCAATGTGCTTTGCCCTTGAATGCAGGATAGGATTCTTACTCAATGAGATTGCAGCAGTGTTATCACAATAGATTGGGATATTGCTCTCAAGGATCTGATAATCCTCCAGCTGATGTTTCATCCAGAGCATCTGAGTGCTGCATATTGCTGCTGAGATATATTCTGCCTCTGCAGTTGATAGTGCAATGGTTGATTGCCTCTTGCTTGCCCATGAGACTAGATTGCTTCCCAGAAATTGACAATTTCCAGAAGTACTTTTTCTCTCTGTTCTATCTCCAGCATAATCAGCATCATAGTAACCTGAAAGCTTATACTCTGATGTTTTCTTATACATCAAGCCAAGGTTAGTGGTGCCTTTCAGATACCTTAGGATCCTCTTAACAGCAGTTAAGTGGGTTTCCCTTGGATCTGATTGGAAACGAGCACATAAATGAACACTAAATAGTATGTCTGGCCTAGATGCAGTTAAGTACAGAAGTGAACCTATCATGCCACGATAGAGCTTCTGACATACTTTACCACTTTTATCTTCTTTCTCCAGAATGCATGTAGGATGCATTGGAGTCTTGGCCACTGTAGATTCCAGCATATTGAACTTCTTCAGAAGTTCTTTAGTGTACTTGCTCTGATGGATATATGTTCCTTCTGGTGTTTGATCAACTTGTATTCCCAGAAAGTACTTTAATTCTCCCATCATACTCATCTCAAATTCAACCTGCATCATCTCAGAAAATTCTTTGCATAGAGATTGATTAGCAGAACCAAATATAATATCATCAACATAAATTTGCACAATTAAGATATCATCTTTATAAGTCTTGCAAAAAAGAGTTGTATCTACTTTACCCCTTACAAACTCATTCTCCAGAAGGAATGAGCTAAGTCTCTCATACCATGCTCTAGGAGCTTGCTTCAGACCGTAGAGTGATTTCTTCAATTTGAACACATGGTCTGGTTTCTTCTCATCTTCAAAACCTGGGGGTTGATGAACATAGACTTCCTCTGAGATATAACCATTTAGGAAGGCACTTTTTACGTCCATCTGATGTAGAACTATGTTGTGATTTACTGAGAAAGAGATCAACAGTCTGATTGCCTCCAGTCTTGCTACTGGAGCAAATGTTTCAGTGTAGTCTATTCCTTCCTGCTGGTTGTAGCCTTGAGCAACTAGCCTTGCCTTGTTTCTGACTACATCTCCTTTCTCATTCAGCTTGTTTCTGAATACCCATTTCGTTCCAATAACATGGACACTCTCAGGCTTCTTCACCAAGCTCCAAACATCGTTCTTGGAAAATTGATTCAATTCTTCTTCCATGGCCAGAATCCAATCCTTGTCCTGAAGAGCTTCATCTATGGACTTGGGTTCAATTAAGGACACCAATCCTTTCAGACTGAGCAAGGTCTCTTCAGAGGGTCTGAAGGCAGATCTGGTTCTGACTGGTTCGTCTTTGTTGCCCAGAATCAATTCCTTAGGGTGAGCTGCAGTGATTCTGCTCTTCCTCAGAGTTTGTGAGTTAGAGGGACCAGCTTCTTCCTCTGGTTCATCTTCCTCTGGCTCAGCTTCCTCTGGAGCTTTGCCTTTGTCAGAAACATTAATGCTTAAATCTGCAAACTTTTCAACTAGCTTTGACTGGTCAGAGTCAAGCTTATCGTCAAATCTAACATGAATAGATTCTTCAATAGTCTTAGCATCAGTATTATAAAATCTAAAACCTTTAGATCTCTCAGAGTAACCGAGTAATAGACACTTAGAAGACTTAGCATCAAATTTATGCAATCTATCCTTAGTATTGAGAACATAACAAACACAGCCAGAAGGATGAAAATAAGAAATGTTGGGTTTTATGTTCTTCCACAATTCATAAGGAGTCTTATTCAGAATTGGTCTCACAGAGATTCTGTTCTGAATGTAACATGCTGTATTTACTGCCTCTGCCCAAAAGTGCTTAGCCATGCCAGTTTCTTGGAGCATGGTTCTAGCCATCTCCTGAAGAGTTCTGTTCTTCCTCTCAACAACACCGTTTTGTTGAGGAGTTCTGGGACAAGAGAAATCATGTGCAATTCCATAGGAATCAAACAGACTCTCAAACTTGTCATTCTCAAACTCTCCACCATGGTCACTTCTGACACGCACAATCCTACAAGCCTTCTCGTTTTGCACTTGAGCAATGAAGGTAGAGAACACAGCATGAGACTCATCCTTGCGGGTTAGAAACTTTACCCATGTCCAGCGGCTATAGTCATCAACGATAACCATCCCATATCTCTTGCCACCTATAGACTCAGTTTTCACTGGTCCAAAAAGGTCGATATGCAGAAGTTCTAACGACCTTGAGGTTGAGACAACATTCTTTGCCTTGAAAGGGACTTTTGTGAATTTGCCTTTCTGACATGCTTCACAAAGAGCGTCTGAAGCGAACTTCAGATTGGGTAAGCCCCTGACAAGGTTTAGCTTGCTCAGCTGAGAAATCTTTCTCATACTGGCATGCCCTAACCGTCTATGCCATACCCACTGCTCTTCATTAACAGACAGAAGGCACTTCACATTCTGAGCCTCCAACTCAGATAATCTGATCTTATAAATGTTGTTCTTCCTCTTGCTGTTAAACAGAACAAAGCCATCGATCTGACTTACAGCCCGGCAGGACTTTTGATTGAATATAACATCATAACCCTTGTCAACTAATTGACTTATAGACAATAAGTTATGTGTTAAGCCGTCTACTAATAACACATTATCAATGCATGGACTACTATCTACACAAATAGTACCAGTACCAACAATTTTACCCTTTTCATTTCCTCCAAAGCCAACTTCGCCTCCAGGCTTAAGTTTCAGCTCTCGGAACATACGCCTTTCTCCCGTCATGTGACGTGAGCATCCACTGTCCAGATACCATGATTGGTGTTTCAGTGGAGCTATCAAGGATATCTGCAACATAGATAATCTTGTCCTTAGGTACCCACTTTCTGGGTCCTCTCTTGTTAGTTACCCCAGAGGTTCTGATCACCTTGGGTGTCTCAACATGATATTTTAAAGGAATATTTGCATGATATTTAGTCATAGAGAAAGATCCCTTTTTAAGAGGGTTTTTAGCAACTTTAGCAGGTACAGGATCAGGCAATATGGTACCAGAGGGAACAAAGCATTCATACAAGGATTTAGCTTTAGACACAGAGGGCTCATTTCTAATTGGTTTAGAATAGCCAATGCCATGCATTCCATTTCTGCTTACGCCATAGATCATTGAAGCCATTAAGCTTCTATCCACGCTTTTAGCTAGGAATCTTTGAAAAGACTTTTCATACTTAGATTCATTTCTACAATCAGAGGCATCACAGGCAACAATTTCTTCTAACTTAGCAATCTGGTTCTTAAGCACAGAGTTAGAATTGATCAAGGCATGATTATCATTTTTCAAATCAGAAATAATTTTCTCATGTTCAGAAGGAGTCTTGGAAACAGCAGATAAGTTCTTTTTCAGCTTCTTATGCTTAGACAATAAAGAGTTATACTTATCCATGATATCAGACAAGGCATATTTTAGTTCAGAGGTAGAGAAAGAAGCGAATACCTCATTTTCATCGTCTGAGTTAGGATCTCCTTCTGATTCTGAGTCAGAGTCAACAGCTTCCTTTGACTCTGCTCCTTTGTCTTTGACAATAGCCATGAGTCCTTGGACTTCACCATCAGAGTCAACATCCTCTGACTCTGATTCATCAAATGTCACCATCAGACTCTTCTTCGTCTTGAAGTGCTTCTTTGGCTTCTTGTCCTTCTTCAATTTTGGACAGTCACTTTTGTAGTGCCCTGATTCTTTGCACTCGAAGCATGTGACTTCCTTAATTGAGGACTTCTTCTGGCCTGAGGATTCAGACTTTCCTTTTGCCTTTCCAGAGCCTTTGTACTTGCTCTGCCTGTGCTTCCAGATTCGGTTGAGTCTCTTGGAGATCAGAGTCAGCTCATCTTCATCAGAATCTTCTGATGCTTCTTCAGATTCCTCTTCTTCAGCTTGAAGAGCTTTTGACTTCTCAACCTTAGCCTTTTCAGATTTGGATTTCAAGGCTATGGACTTTTTCCTCAGATCTTGCATCTCTGAGCGCTTCAGCTCATGGCATTTCAAAATGCTGATGAGTTCTTCTAAACTCATATTCTCAACGTCTCTCGTGAGCTCTATTGAAGTCACTAAAGGCATCCAACTTTCAGGAAGACACCTGATGACCCTTATGACATGATCTTTTGTTGTGTAGCTCTTGTTGAGAGGTCGTATGCCATCTACAAGCAACTGAAATCTGGAGAACATTTCTTCAATGGACTCACTTGGCTCCATGATGAAGGATTCATACTTTTGGATCAAAGACAATGCCTTTGATTCTTTGACTTTCTTGTTTCCTTCATGAGACATCTTCAGAGATTCGAAAATGCCTTTCGCAAACTCACGATCTGTAATCTTCTGGTACTCTTCATAAGAAATAGCACTTAGAAGAATTGCTCTTGCTTTGTGATGTTGTGAGTACAGCTTCTTTTGATCTGCAGTCATCTCTGACCTTGGGATCTTCTTGCCATCTGCATCAACTGGACGCTCGTAGCCATCCACAATAATATCCCAGAGATCTGCATCGAAACCCAGAAAGAAACTTTCCAGTCTATCTTTCCAATATTCGAACCTTTGACCGTCGAACATAGGAGGCTTTGCATTGTAACCATCTCTTTGAGTTTCACTGGTGGTGGCAGCCATTGTTTTTCACACCAGCCCGGATCACTGAACACTGTTAGGTGTGGTAATCAGAACTTGCGCTCTGATACCAATTGAAGGTATGAAAAACGGTAGAAAGGGGGGTTTGAATAACGTTTTCAGTACAAAACTTCCACCTTAAAGATTTTGACAAATCTTTCGAGAACTTAAGTGCTAAAGATAAGAGATAGGAAAGCACACAAGGATTTTATCCTGGTTCACTTGATAAATCACTCAAGCTACTCCAGTCCACCCGTTAAGGTGATTTCTTCCTTCTTAGAATGAAGGCAATCCACTAATCAGGTAAGAGTTACAACTGCACTTGAAACCTACAAGTGACTAACAATTACACTGACTTAGCTCACACTAAGATTCACTCTCTTAGTCTTCTCTAGGATCCGATCAACCTTGATCTCCTAAAGGAACTAAACAAACTGTTTATCAAAGAAATGTTTACAAGAGATTTGCTTCTAAAAAGCTAATAGTAAACACAATGAATTTCTGATGAAAGAAAACTTAGAAGATTTTGAATATGTCTTGCGCGTATGTGAATGCTTCTTCTCGCCGTTTCTTTCAGTCTTCAGCCTCTTTATATACTCCAAGGATTAGGGTTGAGCGTTGCATGGGAAATGCTACCGTTGGAGGGCAGTTCTGGAAAATCCAGCTTCTGCTGTGTCTGAGACTGTTAGGTAGGTCGTCAGGAAGGTACAGTTGCTTTTGTACTTGGATAGCGACGCGACCTTTAAACCTAGGAGACTTCTGATCAGGGGAATGCTTCATATTGGAACTTGTGAAGCCGGTTGATCAGAGTCAGAGGGAAAGCACAGATCCTCTGACCATTGTATCTTCTGATTCTGAACTCAGAGGGAAGAACATGGCCTTCAGAGTTTCTTGCTTCTGGACTTCAGAGTTTCCACTAT
Source organism: Lotus japonicus (assembly GCF_012489685.1). NCBI lineage: Eukaryota > Viridiplantae > Streptophyta > Magnoliopsida > Fabales > Fabaceae > Lotus > Lotus japonicus. The sequence continues at coordinate 63,420,530 of NC_080042.1, forward strand.
TCAGCTTCTGGATCTTCAGAGTCTTCTACACCATCAGAACATCTGAACCTTCAGTGTTTCTTGGTTATCAGAACTTCTGGATCTTCAGAGCTTCTAGTGACTGAGTCCACATCAGAGTTTGTATAACTTCAGAACTTCTGAAGCTTTTCCACTGTTCATACTGAACATGGTGAATGCGAAAGCGTTGCTTGGTTCACTCTTTAAGCACAGTGCTTCTGATTTGTGTGAGATTTAGTTGAGGTCAGAGCCTGTAAATAGCACACTCAGAAAAACACGTTAGAGTACCACAATTGTTCATATCAAAAGGTTAACTTGTAATCATCAAAACATAGAGTTGTACTACTAGATCAAAACTTGATCTTACACTCCTTGCATTGAATTGCTAAGCCTCACCATTTAACTTGGTGCTTAATCTAACCTTTCAGCTTCCAAGTTTCTTGGAAAACCACGATAATTTATAACGCTTTTATCACGTTTCTGTTCAACGACTCAAGAACTTCCTTCACTTGTGGTAGTGGTTGACGTGGCTTGCCGTGTTTGGCTGACGCTTTGGTAACTGCATGCTTGCATTAATACGTCTGTTTGTTACTTCCCTACTATAAATGAAGCAGTTTTCTACTCGTCTTTCAACAGCAACTCTTTTCTTTCCATTCTTCCCTTCTTTCTGCGATCCAAGAACCTTTCATTCTTCACCATGGATAGCAGACTAATTCTTCGTCGTATCCAGGACTTGGCTTTCCAAGAGAACCTTTTCCAGAACCTGTATGACTCCTCTGCTGGCCTTGATGAGCTTTTAGGGCTCATTGATCAACTGCTTCATAGGCCAATCGTTGCGCGCGTTAGAATTCCTCTTCAGGAGTTCCAGGGGCTTTCAGTAATGGTGTTCTTTCAAGAACACCAAATAGATGAGTGGAGGGAGAAATTCGATTTTCTCCAGGCCTCTTTGGATCAGCAAGATCCTGAAGGTCTTGTTCAGTCAGTTGTCGCGATTCTTGCAGCCTCCCTTGAAGACCTGGTTGCTCGTCAAAAGAAGGCTCGACTTGAGGGCCAGATGGTGGCGCTGGTGGGTCGATTAGCACCCATGCAAGCTAAATATGACGGATACAAAGCCATTTTTCCTTTTTAGGTTTCTAGTTTTACTTGTATTTTGCCATACTTGTAACGTTTTTCGATTAATGAATATAATTTGGCAATTTTATCGTTCATGTTTCATTCGATTTTACATTCGTGCAACATTGGCTTATATGCTTTTAAATACTTGCCATTTATCGTAACACATTGACTCTGATTGCCCAATTCCTTAATCACGTAAGCATTATTGGGTAACGTTTTCTCGACTGTAAATGGCCCTTCCCAACTGGGGGTCCATTTTCCATAAACTCTATCATTTTTATCCATTGGGAGAATAACTTTCCACACATAATCCCCTGTAATAAAAGTTCGATCTCTAACCTTTTTGTTGTATGCTTTAGCTATGCGATCCTTTGCCTTGTTAAGACGTCTAGTGCCAAGAGCCTTTCTTCGTCGAGGTTGACCATTTCATCTAGCATCATATTCCAGTAAACGTCGCTTGGGATTTTTTCTTGCCTTTGAATTCGACATGATTGCAAGTATACCTCTGCGGGCAATACGGCTTCTTGGCCATAGGCCAGTCGAAAAGGCGTCGTTCCTGTCGCTTCCCTTGGTGAATTCCGGTAAGCCCATAGGACTTGGCTTAAAGATTCATGTCAGCTTTTTGGTTTTCGACCCACATGCTTCTTGATCAAGCTTATTAGGACTTTGTTGGCTGCTTCTACTTGGCCATTAGCCTGAGCGTAGTAAGGGGTCGAGGTTAAAAGCTTGATGCCCCAAGATTCTGCGAAGGCTGCCACTTTGCGTCCCACAAACACCGTGCCTTGGTCCGTTGTAATGGACTCTGGCAATCCAAATCGATATACAATGTGGTTTGTATGAACTCGATCACCGTTTCCTGTGTTACGTTTTGTAGTGGGATGGCTTCGACCCATTTAGTGAAATAGTCGACTGCCACAATGATATACTTGTGCTGCTTTGATGAAGCTGGGTGAATTTCGCCAATTAAGTCTATTGCCCATCCCCTAAAAGGCCATGGCTTGATAATAGAGTGCAATTCACTAGCTGGCACATGCTGGATTCCTGAGTGTTTTTGGCAATCTTGACAACCTTTTGCGTACTCGATGCAATTTTTCATGATAGTTGGCCAATACAAACCTTGTCTAAATAGAATCCATTTCATTTTGGCCCCTGCTTGGTGAGCACCACACAGGCCATCGTGAGCAGCTGATACTGCTATAAATGCGTCGTCTTCGCTTAAGCATTTCAACAGTGTGCCGTCGACGTTCTTTTTAAACAACTCGTTGCCTAAAATGGTGTAACTTAGAGCTCTATACTTGACTTTTCTATCAGTTGACCCCACTGGGTTCTGCAGGTATTCGACAATTGGCTTTCTCCAATCGTCAGGAGTTAGATTATCAATGACCATAATGTCGAGATCTGAAGGACTCAGTTTTTCTTTGATCTTGATTAACTCTGTTAACTTTAGTCTATCTATCATATACCCAGAAGCAATCTGCGCCAATTCATTGGCTTCTTGGTTCTCTATTCTAGGAACATGTCCTATTCCAACTTCGTCGAATTTAGCCAACAAATTGCTTGCTTTCACATAATATTTGGCTAGATGCTCACTAACGCACTTGTATTCTTTGGTAAGCTGCTTTACTACCAACTCAGAATCCCCTTTCACGACGACATTCTTTGCCCCGAGAGCTAGCAAGATCTCGAGGCCTGATATCAGTGCCTCATACTCGACCTCATTGTTCGAGCAATTACTCTTGATCCTAAATTTGAATTTAGTGGGGATGCCCTGCGGGGACATGATAAACATCCCGATTCCAGTTCCATTCTTATGTCTGGAACCGTCGAAATATAACTTCCAAGGCTGTATGCCCACATAGGTTATGATCTCTCTAGGCATGGTGTGATCTGCCAAGAAATCAGCAACCGCTTGCCCTTTAATCGCTTTTAATGGGGTGTAAGTTAATGAATATTCGGTTAGGGCCAAAGCCCATTTACCAATTCGACTATGCAAGATTGGTTTGGATAACATGTGCTTTATTATATCATAATGAGAAAAACCATTACATCGATTGGCTTTATATAATATTTCAACTTTACACAAGAGAAGTACAGGCATAGACACAATTTCTCGATCATAGTGTATCGAGTTTCTGCGCTATTTAACACCCTGCTTAAATAAAATATGGCTCTTTCGTTGCCATCTTCATCTTCCTGAGCCAGCATGCTCCCGATGGTTTCATCTGTGGCAGAAATATACAGCTTCATTGGCCTCCCTTGATGGGTGGTACCATTACAGGTGGATTGGACAAGTACTTCTTGAGTTCATCGAATGCCTTTTGGTGCTCTGCCTCCCAGCGGAACACATCTTCCTTTTTTAGTCGAAGAAGCGGAGAAAATGACTTGGTCTTTTCACTGAGGTTGGTAATGAATCTCCTTAGGAAGTTAATCTTCCCCAATAACGATTGTAGTTGCTTCTTGCTGGTTGGTGGACTTGTGTCGAGAATGGCTTTAGCTTTATTTTTGTTGATCTCGATGCCCTTTTTGTGCACCACAAAACCCAAAAAATCACCTGCAATAACACCAAAAGCACATTTAAGGGGATTCATCTTTAAGCCATATTTCCTCATCCTCTCAAAGGATTTCCTCAGATGAGATAAATGGTCATCCCTTGATGGGGACTTTACCACAATATCATCAATGTAAACCTGCATGAAAGTTTCAATAAAATCATGAAAAATGGTATTCATTACCCTTTGGTAGGTCGCGCCAGCGTTTTTCAATCCGAATGTGATGCAGCGGAAGTCGTACTAGGATTGCAAGCGCAAATCCTAAGGAAAAGGTTTCTGGAATCCACCAGAAAGGAAATTAGCAAGCGCTAAAACCCTAGAAAATACACTGGAATCCACCAGAGAAGAAGAGAAAACTCTTAAATTTTATTATCAAAAAAAACTGAATAGGCTATGCCTTACAATTGCTTAAATAGGAAAAGAAAGAAAATCCTAACCAAAAAGAAATAAGATCTTGAAAGATCCTAATTGAAAAAAAAGATCCTAATTGAAATAAATAAGTTTCTAAAAAAAATAAATAATATCCTAAAAGATCTTAATTGAAAATTAAAGATCCTAATAAATAAAATCCTAATAAAATACTTA